>NC_072895.1:86969696-87272727 GCF_027943255.1 Anastrepha obliqua | reverse complement strand
GGCACTCGAAGTGTTTCTAACTTTAGACCGTTCGCGCAGCTGATGCACGGGCATCTGTCTGTAAGTTGGGTAAATGCCAGTCCAGAAAGTCCAGAAGAAAATCAGTAACGGGTTTTAAATGTAATAGTGTAGTTGCATTGGAGGATGGTTCCTTGTGTAGAAGTCCACGCAAGTGGGGAAAGTTACTGATCGCCATTCACTTGGGAATGGCCAGGACGATTCTTCTGCATATGGTTCAAGCAGCTCACAACGGCCGGGATTAGCCCACGTATCCTCTGGGTAGCTTCCGAACACCCGTTCGGGAGTGAGCTAAAGTGAGAAGGCGAAACATTCCAGGATAGCTGGTTGTGCGTTGGGTTTGGGACCCGCCACTTAAAAATCCCCCCCAATGAAAACTTTAAAAAAGCCTCGGATGAGACCTCCCTATACTGATGACGACCCCTGCAAACGAACTAAGGACTATGATTTGAGGGCATGCACCTGGAATGTCCGGTCCCTTAATGGGGAAGGTGCCTCTGCCCGGCTGGTTGATGTCCTCGTGAGAGTAAAGGCTGACATCACTGCCATCCAAGAGATGCGATGGACGGGGCAAGGAAAGAAAACCATAGGACCTTGCGACGTCTACTACAGCTGCCATGTAAAGGAGCGCAAATTCGGTGTCGGATTTGTTGTGGGAGAGAGACTTCGTCGCCAAGTACTGTCGTTCACTCCGGGGGACGAGCGTCTCGCAACAATCCGCATCAAAGCACGTTTTTTTAACATATCGTTAATTTGCGCCCACGCCCCGACGGAAGAGAAGGACGATGCGACCAAAGATTCTTTCTATGAGCGCCTGGAACGTTCCTATGAGCGCTGCCCCCGCCACGACATAAAAATCGTGCTTGGCGACTTCAACGCCAGGGTGGGCAAGGAGGGAATTTTTGGTCCCACAGTCGGAAAATTCAGCCTGCACAACGAAACATCCGGCAACGGACAGAGGCTGATCGACTTCGCCGGGGCCCGAAACATGGTAGTCTGCAGCACCAGATTCCAGCATAAGAAGATTCACCAAGCCACCTGGCTGTCTCCTGATCGAAAAACACGAAACCAGATCGATCATGTTGTGATAGATGGAAGACACGCTTCTAGTGTATTAGATGTACGTACGATCCGAGGACCCAACATTGACTCGGATCACTACCTTGTTGCAGCCAAACTGCGCACACGCCTCTGTGCAGCAAAAAACGTGCATCTACCTACGCAAAGAATGTTCGACATCGAAAAGCTGCAATCACAACAGACAGCCAGAAGATTCGCCACTCGACTCTCACTCCTGCTCTCAGAGAGCACTGCCCAACAAACCGGCATCCACGAACAATGGAGCAACATTTCTCGTTCTCTACGTACCGCCGCCGAAGAAGAAATCGGATTCCGGCGAGCCCGAAAAAACAATTGGTACGACGAGGAATGTCATGCTGCCGCAGAAAGAAAGGATGCCGCCTATAGAGCCACGCTGCGATCGGGCGCAACGCGAGCCATGTGGGATCGCTACAGAGAGCTGAAAAAGGAAGAGAGACGTATTATCCGAAAGAAGAAACGAGAGGCCGAAATACGTGAGTGCGAAGAGCTTGAGATGCTGGCCAACAGGAACAACGCCCGAAAATTCTACCAGAAAGTTCGGCGGCTTACAGAAGGTTTCAAGACCGGGGCGTTTTCCTGTAAGAACAAAGACGGCGAACTGGTGACTGACGTACAGAGCAATCTTAAATTATGGAGGGAACACTTCTCGAACCTATTGAACAGTGACAGCTGCGCATGTCACCGAGAAAGTGAAGATCCCGATACCCCAATCGTTGACGACGGAATTGTCGTTCCGTTACCCGATAATGACGAGGTGAGAATAGCAATAATGCGGCTAAAAAACAACAAAGCCGCGGGCGCCGACGGACTACCGGGTGAGCTATTCAAACATGGCGGCGAGGAGCTGGTAAGGTGCATGCATCAGCTTCTATGCAAAATATGGTCGGATGAAAGCATGCCTGCCGATTGGAATTTAAGTGTGCTCTGCCCAATCCATAAGAAGGGCGATCCTGCAATTTGTGCCAATTACCGCGGGATTAGTCTTCTAAATATCGCCTATAAGGTTCTAGCGAGCGTATTGTGTGAAAGGCTGAAGCCCACCGTCAACCAACTGATTGGACCTTATCAGTGTGGCTTCAGACCTGGAAAGTCTACCATCGACCAAATATTCTCAATACGCCAAATCTTGGAAAAGACCCATGAAAGGAGAATCGACACACACCATCTTTTCGTCGATTTCAAAGCTGCATTCGAGAGTACGGAAAGGAGTTACCTGTATGCCGCGATGTCTGAATTTGGTATCCCCGCAAAACTAATACGGCTATGTAAGATGACGTTGCTCAACACCAGTAGCGCCGTCAGAATTGGGAAGGACCTCTCCGAGCCGTTTGATACCAAACGAGGTTTCAGACAGGGTGACTCGCTGTCGTGTGACTTCTTTAACCTGATGTTGGAGAGCATCGTACGAGCCGCAGAACTTAATCGCTCAGGCACAATTTTTTATAAGAGCGTACAATTGTTGGCGTATGCCGATGATATTGACATCATCGGCCTTAACAACCGCGCTGTTAGTTCTGCCTTCTCCAAACTGGATAAAGAGGCAAAGCGAATGGGTTTGGTGGTGAACGAGGACAAAACGAAGTACCTCCTGTCTTCAAACAAACAGTCGGCGCACTCGCGTATCGGCACCCACGTCACTGTAGACAGTTATAATTTCGAGGTTGTAAAAGACTTCGTCTATTTAGGAACCAGCATTAACACCGATAACAATGTCAGCCTTGAAATCCAACGTAGAATCTCTCTTGCCAACAAGTGCTACTTTGGACTAAGTAGGCAACTGAGTAGTAAAGTCCTCTCTCGACGAACAAAACTAACACTCTACAAGACTCTCATCATGCCCGTCCTAACGTATGGCGCAGAAGCTTGGACGATGACAACATCCGATGAAGCGACGCTTGGAGTGTTCGAGAGAAAGATTCTGCGTAAGATTTTTGGACCTTTGCACGTTGGCAACGGCGAATATCGCAGACGATGGAACGATGAGCTGTATGAGCTTTACGACGACATAGACATAGCGCAGCGAATAAAGATCCAGCGGCTACGTTGGCTGGGTCATGTCGTCCGAATGGATACAAACGCTCCGGCTTTGAAAGTATTCGATGCGGTACCAGCTGGTGGTAGCAGAGGAAGAGGGCGGCCTCCACTGCGTTGGAAAGATCAGGTGGAGAAGGACTTGGCTTCACTTGGTGTGTCCAACTGGCGCCGGTTAGCACGAGAAAGAAACGACTGGCGCGCTTTGTTAAACTCGGCCAAAATCGCGTAAGCGGTTATAGCGCCAATTAAGAAGAAGAAGTGTAGTTGCATTATATTTTGCTGGAAAATGACAATCAGCGAAGGCCGAAAGTGGTAAATTTCCGAACATTGTGTTTTCTGCTCATACGAGAATTTGAGTCATCGATTGGCCACCATGAGGCAGCACCCGCCCCAAGTAATGGTTTGGGCAGCTGTAACCGCTGATGGGCGCTCTTCAATCGTTTTCATCGAGCCTGACGTCAAGGTAAATGCGAAATATTATCGGGAAAGTATTCTGGAGGTTGCTTTGAAGCCGTGCAGATAAACATTTCGGTGACAGACCATAGACGTTTCAACAGGAATCGGCACCGTCTAACGAAGCTCGATTGAACCAAGAATGGTTAGAAAATCACGATCCGAACTTCACAACGTCCACACAATGGCTCTCAAATTTACCATACGCGAATCCGATGGATTATTCTTTTTAGGCCATATTGAAGTACAAGGTTCGAACTAAAAGAGTCTCCAGTCTCGAGGCGCTAAAAAAAGTTATAGTCCGTGAGTGGACCAAAATACCTGCAAGTCACATTCCGGCAGCTTGCGATTCATTTCTGGACCCCCTCAAGGCTATAATCAAGGCAAAAGGTAGTCATACCGAGCAAAAGTAAATTGAGTACTGCATTATTGGCTGCATTATTGAAAACTGGTTTGTATGGGAGGTGCCACGCCCCCTTATTTTAAATTAATTTTACTATGCCTATAGCTTTCCGGTGATTGCAACCAATAAGTTGGCGTAGTTTCATTGCAGTCCGATGATTGGTTTGGCAGCTTTTAAAATACGTGCAAACTAACAAATATAATTTTTTATAAATAAGGTAACACTGTGCAACCCAAAACATATGTTAATATTGTAATAAATTTCCAACAATGAGTTTTGGTATAGAGGTGGAAAAATATTCGTATAGCGGTGATTTAATAGTTTACGTCTGAATTTTATTTTGTGGGGGTTAAAGTACCCACCTTTTGCACATAGTTTTGGTAAACTGATATGGGAAACTAAGTGATTTTTACAATTTAGATATATGAACCGTTCAGCAGTTCTATGCAAAACGTAACGGGGAATATTTTTATGGAAAATCTTAACCTTGTAACTTCTCAGTACATGCGACTTTTCTGTGTCTTTTTCGGGAAAGCGCAAAAAACCAAATGTACCAAAAAAATGTTTGCCATAAAATTCTACTATTCATAAGTCTCTTAATACACCAAAGCTCAAAACTCAACTTGAACGTCAGGAATAAAAAAAAATCAAGGATGAAAAATATGCTGGTCCTAGGCACATTTGTCGGGTTCTACAAATAGCAGGATAGTGGCAAAGTAGGTATTTCAAAGTACCCCTAGCTTTCGCTTCGTTACATGTGTTAGATGCATCGCTCTGGACATCGGTTGAGACAATGTACCGTCAGTACTCCAACCAATATTTTGTAGTCTTTTCTAGATTGTGATACAATAAAGTTTGGACGCGTAGTTTTCGTATTCCAAGTCCTTAGCATAATTTTGACAGTTTTGTATGAGGTTTAGTGTTCCCCTATCAAAGCTAGTTCCTCATTTGGTTCTGTTTTCAGAACGGAGAGTAATGGGTATATTTTTGACGTGCTCAATCTCGGTAAGCAAATACCTGCTCGACTCTTTCATTTCCGTATATATTTTTTTGTATCCTGTTATCATTTCATCCATTTTGGATCTGCATTGTTGAACACATATCTAGTTAGTCCAAGGAAGCCATAATTGCTTCAATGGTCGCTTGGTTATCAATGGAAATGTGTATGGTAACTAACATATAATGAATATTTTTCAAAACGAGTTTTTCAATACAAAGCAACGAAATTAATCTTGTGGAAAACCCATATCGTTAATATCCATACCATCAACGACTGAGCAAAATCATTGGAACGTTCGGTATATATCTCCATAGCGCAATTCGAAATGAAGAAAACAGTATTTCCAGCTGACTCTGCGAAGAAAAATGGCACCAAACTGTTGCACAACAATAATGCAAAGAAAGTTTCTCAATGTATTAATGTATGTATAGGGTTATTCAATAGGTGCGCTTCAACTTTTTTCCGATAGGGAGGGCGAACGACGCAATATTTTTTATTTTTCGCTTGTCATTTGTAAACTTCATTAGTATACATTTCATCATGGAACGCTACACACTTGAGCAACGATTGCAAATCGTGCAAATTTTTTATGAAAATAATCGTTCTGTTGCTGCTACTTTAAGAGCATTACGGCCATTTTACGGTCCATTTAACAAGCCGTCCCGTTTTGGGGTTATGTGAAGTCATTGGTCTACAGTAACAAGCCGGCGACGATTTGTGAGCTCAGAGCCAATATTGAACGCGAAATTGCTGGAATTTCGGCCGATTTATGCAAAAGAGGGCAATTTTATTGGTTTACATATCCGTTCAAATGGTTCGGACTTTGAAGATCATTTTTCAGCAAAACCATTGGTAGAAATTTTTAATTCGTATACGGCTCTGGAGTGAAATTGAACTAATTTTATTAGGTTTCCGATTTTCTATCCCACATATGTCACGAAAAACACCATAAAAGTCTGACTGTTGTTAAAACGGAACACTGCTAAGAAAGAATCTCGAACTTGGGCGACCTAGTAAGCTAATAACCGCAAGCGTTTTTGAGAATATATATTTTGGACTTCGAAAATGGGTATCAGTAAGCTAGCAATACCGATGCTTATCGATCAACTTTATTTTTCTGATATGAGATGTTGCTGCGGATATTAAAATCTGTGTCAGATTAAAAAAAGAAGGAAAAAAGCAAATCTTCAAAGTGAAATCACTTGCCCCACTTTTCATTAATATTCACTTTCTATGTTATTTAATTATCATGGTGACATAGAAATGATTTATTAACCGAAAATGCATATGGAAAGTTCTATTTGTGCATGGGAATAATTAAATGCACAAATCATGCAATCATTACAAATGCAGCAGCCAGCAACCCAGCCACTTTCTACAACTTCGAAGCTTTTTAATTGAAGACATTTGTTCTGGAAAGCGTGCAATGAACAATACTCCCAAACGCGGCCCTTTCTGCTGCATTTGTGTATATGTTTATAAGTATACTTAAATATGTATATATCTAAACGTAGAAAAGTTTCTAACAGAAGCGACAGCTTCATTAATGTAATAGAATTTGGGTGAAGAGGAACGGAGACATTTACAGTTCAAAAGATATATTCGTGTATGGATGCAAGTATGCACTTTTACATATACAAATGTACTATTTTAAATTGGTTTACCTACCCTACAGTCTGTCAGACTGTGAGTCGCACATCACTAATACTTTGCGGTCTGATATGGGTACCACTCGTCATTTAAATTGCATCGCATTACCGTGCTAAGAGTACTGAGGTGATAAATCAACACTACATATATTGAATCATATTTTGACAACCAAACCCAAGGTAAATTCGTACAGCAGCATGAAATGCACACCACTTATTACTTCATCCATGTGTGTATAACTTCCAAAGCTCCACGAACTACCACGCAAAATACCTTTCCAGAAGTCATAGCACTCTCTTCTGTAGCTGCGTGAAGCTTGTAGCTACTCAATGGTTTCACATTACCGATGATCTGATTGAATTTCGAAAGTGACAAAAAAGCTTTCCGACCAGAACAAGTGACTTGCTGCCTCAAAAACCACCGTCAACTAATGAGGCGGGAGTCGTCTTTATTTTTCGTCTTGAGGATCGGCATACACAAAATTCAGATGGCGTCGTATAGCAAAGCATGTGTTGTTGTTGCAGTAGTTCGTCGAACCCTGCCAGTGCTGTGTAGTCATCGTTCGCAATCATCTAACTCATCTAACGGCAGGCACAGGAAACGTGCTATTTCGACAGGTCAGGTCCAGAGGGAGATGGGTGTTAGCTGAGTGGGTTTACTGGCCATATATTGAGTATGTCGAATAAAGCAGGAATTTTACCTGCTATAATATCCAGAACTTAACTATAATATCCCTCAAAGTTACGTGGGTCTCACGAGGCAGCTAAAGTCAGCGGTGGATAGTCGTTAGACTCCGATGACGACATTCGGGGGTAGAGAGCTTAGGAAGGTGGTAAAACACTCCCGATGAATGTCTTGCAATATCTGTCCGTAAAACACCTGATCCAATAGTTGTAGTCATATTTGGCGCTTTGACAAAGCGATTCGCAAGCGGCCTAACAAAAATCATTACTAGCTCAGCCACTCCAGATTCGTTTGTAACTAGTCCGTAGTAACCTTGTAATTTTTACTGCAGGTTATCTAAATTCTTACTATGTACTTTGTATGGAGCATTTGAATGCTTAATAAGTAAGATTTGATCGACTGAAATGATCTATATTGATAACCTAGAGTCTTTAGTGCATGAGTACAGTATTGGGTAAAATAATGTAAAACCCTTCAAGCCCTTATATGTAGGTATATCTGTAATTAATAGTAAAAAGTAACTTTGGCTTGATATTTTGGGCGCGTAAGCATTTGATGCCCGGCATTGCCGCATGGGTGGGTGCAAGAGCTCGGATTCAAAATCCCGGGCTTGGAACACCAAATGATAGAAAAATTTTTTCTCAACAACGCTCGCCCCTCAGCAGATAATGGTAAGCCTGTCATGAAAAGGGCCCTCATAAAGGACCATCTGCTGTTCGGTGGACGCATACAACTGTTAGCTCCAACATTTGCGGAAAACATCAGGACGCACAAAGCAAATAGGAGGAGGACACAAATAAACTGTTTGTTACAACAAACTTGACCAGCTCATTGTGCTATCAAAAAAATTTTGCAAATGTTTGGAAAGGTAGCAAGCGCTTGATGTCATTTAGGCTTTTGAAACTTCTGGCTCGTCGTTAAAAAGATGTGAGGCTAGCATTGTATTGATGAAATATACACAAGATACTTTCTGTTCACCAGTTCTAGCAATCTCCGGCCAAATTAATCGCTTGAATTTAGTTTGTTGTTGATATGGAGTAGAACAACTCATATTGAATAATTCTCGTCCAATCCCACTAAACCTAGAAGAAAACGGGTCTGGCCGTCAACCCGGGCTTGTACTTTTGACTTTGTGCAGCACAAAGAGCACCCAAATAAATAAATATAAAATACATTGAAAAGTGTGGTGGCTACTTGAAAAGTGTTGAAGAATTGACACGCATCTAATTCATTTTGGCTTATTTCATGTCTCAAAGAAGTTATTGGCAAGTAACCCATTTTTTCAATATCCAAAAAATGTGTACCTGCTCGGTATTCTCCATTAATTTGTTCTATAATCTGCCTTTCAGGTTTTGGAAATAATTTTAATATCTTAGACTAAGTTTTTTGTCTCACCGAAAAAAAATTGTTGGGCCTGTAATTCGTATGATTTTAGGAACTTAATTTTTAACAGCAATTCTGATTTTTTGAACTTTCGCAAAACTTTCTGTAAAATTTCAAATTTATTTGGAGATGTAATTGGCGCTTACAACTTTGATTGCTACGAGCTACTTCTCCTATTTTGATGTTTTGCACAAATGCAGGAACGTACAGTTGTATGCCGCCTTAGCGCGGCAGATGGCTTTTTCATGTCAAAAATACACTCGGTGGTCTGCCATTGCCTGCTGAGGAGCGACCGCTATTAAAAAAAAAACGTTTTCTGTCACTTGGTGTTTCATGCCCGGTGTTTTGAAACTTGAGCTCTACCGAATGGTAGCCACGCACCAACCCATTCGGCTACAACACTCGCCGGTCTCACATAACAAAACAAACCAAAACTTCCTAAGAAGATTTGCTGATGTTGAAATTGTACTAAAAATCGACTACTTGTGGTTTTGTATGTCTTAAAATTTTGTACAAAAAAAAGGAAAATTATCATTACTGTGCTGCACCATAAAATATACCTTGGCCAGAGTTGAGTGCATTTCACTGCATGCGATTATTGCATTACACAAATCCATATAATTAAATTTCTAACTCTTCGTTTCTTTTATTTTACCCACTACTGTAAACACACGCCTACTTGACAAGATAAATAGATTGAAACCACAAACAAGACGGATGACCCACACAAACTAGTGCGACATAATAGCCAATGGAGTGAACAGAAGTGTCAAATGATCGGGCAAAAATGTGAGTGCCCCAGGAAGAATGGAAACGATAATTTAAGAGAAATTAAAATGCAAGCCAGCGACTTTGCATAGGTGAGCGTAGACGATGTAGCGACGAAAATACTGGTTTTTACGCCAAAATTGCTGGTATCGATGATAAACAAAATATGAGGCAGCGATGAGCGGGTTACGGGGCGGCGGAACGCGAGTGAAGTGCGACGCAAACTGTCGTCAAACACTGGCGCAGTAAACTTGGCAACGGTCAGCCAAAGAAAGACAAGCGTATCCGACATGATGGGCAGTTGGCGGCGGTGTTGATCTTGAAGTGACAGTGCCGGCGGCTGAGTGTACGATCGCCAGCAAGCAAATGACAACAAAAGCGCACAGAAAGAGAAGCAAAAAAAAAGAAAAAAATAAATTAAAAATGAGTGATATTTGTTGTAATTGTTTTGCTTGTCAGCGTGCTGCTAGTTTACGGCCAACGTCTACAGTAGAGTTTGTGGCTGTTTGGCTGATCTGTTTGAGCCAAGGCGTTAAGAGGTGCTACCGTTTCATGCGTGAGCTCACAACTCAGTTAGCTTTTGGCCATTAACACGTACGGTAGTGATCGCTTACGAATTGAAAATTTTAGTACAAAACAGCTCGGCGCACAAACAGCGTTTGCAAGCGGACAGGCGGAGTCTACGCTAAATAGCCAGTTAATCGATTGCACAGTTACAATTTGACATTGAATGAAAGTGAAAAATACTTGACGAAACGCCTATAGCACTACATTTCGGGCAGCACATTTCAACCTGGACAACCGAAACGGTCCTCAGGCAAGTTGAAGGCATAAAATACCTGCTCCGCTGCTTAAGTGCGGATTTCGCTTTTAACATTCGACACAGTGCCACTTCTCTTGGCAATTTTAATTAACATACAAACTTTCTTGACGATTTGCGCATGTGCCAGCGCTTACTGGTTGCCAGTGGTGGTGGTGGTAATCAGCAGTGGACCATCGATAGCTTATCAAAAGCGAAAGTTTACTCTCAACGCGTCTGGCTAAGTCAGGGGCAGTCAGTGGAAGTCAGTGTGGCAGTGATCGCAGAGACTTATTGTTTTCTTGCTTTGTGATTTTTATTTACAATTAAATTGAGACTGTGAGCTGAAGTTATTGCCGTATTTGTGTATGTAAGATATGTGCGCTTAATTGAAACTGATTTGCAAGTTGCTCTGTGCAAATATTTACTGCGCGTACAGTAAAATCATAAAAGTGAAATTTGCTGCCGGAGTGGAAATTTCAAAAAAAAAACAAAAATAAATAATTAATTAAATTTAAAAAAATTCGTCTGCTCTACAAACTTTGTGCCAAAATGCCTTCAATTGCGCATCCTCGCTTCATCTTCTACCTGCTCTGCGCCGCCTCTCTGCTCGCTGTGGTGCGCTCCGATCCCAACAGCAGTAAGACCAGTTCATATGTTATGTCTTATTTCTATTATTTACTAATGAATTTCGTAAATCCCTATGCGATGCCGCTCTATTATCGCTTTGTAAATAGTTGTCTAACGTAAATCTCGCCCTAATCTTCAATGTGATTTTGGAGATTTTCTTGTATAATTTGTTTTCTTTTTAATACCTTTATTTAGTTCTTATTTGCTAACACCATTTCTTTTGTGTAGGTATGTAAGTATTTGTAAATATTTTGGTATAATTAACCGACTAGTGACTAATAAATATTTGTATATCGTAGGCAATATTTATAATGTTAAAAGTGGGACTATACTCACTACTCCTATTCGCCCTTTAGTTTATTGGACTAATAAGTTTCTTATTTGTTTTCCTTTTTATATGTTACCTTAAAGTCTAATTTAAATTTATGTACCTAATTTATCCCAGCGCGCTACTAGTAATATGGGTTATTGCGCATAACTCTGTAGGATCAACTATTAAATAGTGTAACAACCCAGTAAATCTAAGGACCAGCGTTTGAGGAATTCGGGAGTACTCCCTTGCGAATACGTCATTACTCCGACTTACTTCCTATGCTTCAGTGCATAAGTATGCTATTTTGTATAACCGCTTTTTACATTGCTAGTCCTATGAGAGCAAGAGCTCTCACCCTTTTACCACCCAAACTAACATTGAAGGTGTTTTAGAGAATCGTCCCTGAAGCCACCTGCATACACGAGGGTCATTGCAAAAGTCCATACAAAGTAAGAGAGATGGTCCTACTGGCGCGTATCGAGGTTATGTTTAGGTAGCACTCGTAACACCTTTTCGAAGAACACACACCAAGTTTCAGCCAGATCTGTATATTTCTTTCTGTCATTCGTTTGAATGGAGAAAGTCGAGTGCTTTTCAAAAAGGTCATTTTCCACCACGAGAACACACCAGCTCACGC
Organism: Anastrepha obliqua; assembly: GCF_027943255.1. Taxonomy (NCBI): domain Eukaryota; kingdom Metazoa; phylum Arthropoda; class Insecta; order Diptera; family Tephritidae; genus Anastrepha; species Anastrepha obliqua. The sequence goes on along the minus strand of NC_072895.1, from coordinate 87,260,854 downwards.
CTCAGCAGTTGTGGTCGCAAAACTATCGAAATTAGGGTTCCCGGAATTACTGCCTTCCCTCCATTTCTATAGACTTGGCTCCCTCGAGCGACTATTTGCTGACAGCCGAATTTGAAGAAATGGCTAGCGAAAAAAGATTTTAATCAAATGAATAGGTGATTGCAGAAACAAAGGGCTACTTTCCAGACTTGGATGAATCCTATTATTCTCAAGGGATAAAACCTATCATTCGGAATGGAACGCTGAATTAGAAAAGCCTCGGACAAAGTGTATAAGCCTAAAAGCAGATTATGTTGAAAGATAAAAGAGGTTTACCCCAAACAATTAAGTAGCTTTTATTTTTGCACGGAATCTTTGAACGACTCTTGCGCAAGGTGACATCAAATTAAGGGGGGAGCCTGCTTTAGGGGCTTAAAAAATCGATTTTCTCGTGGTTTTTTTTGAGAAGGAAAGAAATATTCGATTGAAACGAAACTTTCAGGTTTTATTGTTATATATTTCAACAGTCTTCTCAAATTTTTTCATTAAAATATATGTCATGTTTTGCCTGGTACAAGCATTTTGCCGAGGCGCCTCGAGTGCGCGTGCGGGAAAGATGCACATCGCAATTTTCATCTAAAACCAAAAACCCTAAAAATGTTTATTTTAGTATAGTATAGCTTCTAGTTAAACCAAGAAAATTGAACAAAAAGTGAGAAATTCAACAATTTTTCGCTAATTATTGTAACAAAAAATTCATTTTTTTGGAAAAACAAATTCACTTTAGATTGTTTATAAAGTGGGTTAGTCATAACTTTCTTAAGGTTTTTTAGGTTCAACTAGAAGAGAATTTAATTCCGAATACAATCAATGTAATCTCGTTTCGATAGGACGTTTAACTTTTTCTCTATCTTTCCCGCAAATTAGGAAAAATCTTAAAAATAAAAAAAACCGAGAAATCGCACTTCGAGCGATCCGGCCGCTCGTATACCTGCTCGACGCTTGCTCACAATTTATTCTGTAACTCCGAAAATATTTTGAACTAGCTTTAACCCGCGGCCCCGCTCGCGTAGGAGTAGTTTTGAGGGATTTAGGATATGTATATAAAAGAATTACAAACAATAACTTCATAGAAACTATTTTTTTATTAATAACCATAATATTACAATACCCTGCATCCTTTGCTATGCCTCGTTGAATAAAATCAAAACAACCAATCAGAAAAATATCAAGCAAAATTATTTTTATTAATTTTCTATCTCAAACCGTTTTTGACCTTTCATTTGGGTCATAGTCGAACAGCTTATGCAGATTATGAAGTCTAGAGTGTGCTATAAATAGTGGGAAATAGGAAAAACTAGGATTTGTAAATTAAATTTAAGCAAATATTAGTTTATTAGAGACGAATGAGAGTGGGGGCGCGGCCTGGGGGCTGTGGGAGTTCCATCATAAAAACATGCGTATAACCTTCATTGGGTGAACATATTAATATATAAAAATGTTTACGCCATTTGGTGTTGTCGTTTCGTAGTGATGCGCGGACAACGTACAGACATTCACCTTTATAGTATAGATTTGCTTCTGAAATTTTGAGGGCACATTCTTGGATAGCTTGGTAAGACATTTATGCAAAAAAAAAAAATCGATTTTTTGAAGCCGTTAGACGTAACGTTTTATAATTTTTGCAAAAGGCGTACGACAATCATATTTGCCACTTGCAAACTAGACGGCTACAGCTAATGGAGCGCATGAAAGTAAAAAAAAGCTTTCCATCACTTAAAATCATTTATTTTTATTTACTAAAAAAAATTGTTCAAAGACAAAATTGGATTACTAATTTGGTGCCATTATTTATTTTGGTGCTTATAACTGAAAATTGCTTCTTGTCCCTGTCGCCTTCTCGCTAAATCACGGCGAAAATCATAATAAATCATCGCACAAAAATTTTCACGAGTTAATTCCAACTCCTAGGCGGATGAATTTTTCAACTCTCTGAAAAGCGATTAAATAAAGCTCGTTCAACAGAATAGAATAAAATTTGGTATTTGCATTTTGACCTAATGGTCTTTTGTGCCCTCTACTCATCGCAGTAACTCATCCAGTCCCTTATTAAACTTAAGTAGAGCTGGGTTGGACTGAGCGCAGATGCCTTACTTCCAGCTGTCACTGGCTGAGATATCGCAACCTTCTCTGCGCTATAGCAGACATTCATGGAGAAAATGTATTGGAATCTCTGGAGATTTTTCGCAGAAAAGACAAGAGTCAGTGGACCCAATCTTGCGTAGATGACTACGCAATCTGCAATGGCCTGTGAGAATGGCAATGATTCTGATTGATTCTGATTCTCTCTCAGAACTTCGCCTGGCGTAGCCCCATAATTTGGTGCATTAGCTATAAGATCCTAAGATTCTCCTTGATGGTATGTGAAAAAATGAAAGGTCCTTTATTTATTTATTTCATTTCAAGTTTAGTTTTCTAATATTGTTTAAAAATAATAAAGTTTAAGTCTTCTTCTTTTTCTTAGCATCACAGTTCTTGGTGAACCATTGCTTCCTTCACAACCTTGCGCCATCCATCTCTATCTCAGGCTATATACTTCCACCGCCGCACGTTTAGCTTTTCAAGGTCAACTTCCACGTCTTTGAGCCATCTATTTTTTGCGTCTTTATCTTCCAAAATAATTCAACTACTTTTCGAGTTGTTCTCTCCTTGGGAGTTCTAAACACTTGTCCGAGCCATCTTATCCTCTTAGATTTTACAAATCTTATCACAGTTTCGTTTTTTGCTAATAATTCCTGCAGCCTTATTGGTCCATACATTTTTCGCAAGCTTTTTCTTTCGAAGACCATTAGCTGATTAATGTCAATAGTTTTTAGCCACGGGGCGGATCAAGTTTGAAGTATGTCCTTAAATTTGGTTAACACACAGCATCACACGGAAAGGCGGGCACAGGGGTTAAGTTACAAAAGGTGGGAAGTATCACATTAACTTGCACATTACAGCCCTTTGTGATGTATCGTCTATAGGATTTGTCGAACTCTCCAAAATCCGCCTCTGCCCGGGTGATGGCTTCTTCGTTTGAAATAAATTTTTTTCCTGTGAGCCATTTCTTGATGTTAGGGAAGAAAACCAAATTCATAACGCAATTCATGCAGTTTGGCGGTGACAGCTCCGAATGAATGTGCTGATGCGTCATCGTGGTGGACCTTTCTTTTTTTGCCAAATGCGGCCATGTCTCCTTCAATTTTTTGTAAAATTGAACCAATTACTCGCTGTAGTCCATAAGGATGACGCTGTTCGCGTCCGAAAAAGTCGTCGCCATGATAAATCCAGGTTTAAGCAACGGTGACAACTCGACGCGAAAATTCCTTCGGATCTCACTTAAATTGTTCCAGGCACTGCTTCTAAGTTAAGAGCCGCTTCCGCTTGTTGTTGCTTGTGAGCAATCGCGGCACCGACAATTTTTTCATCGCCAACTTCTCATATAAAATATTAATTACTGTTCCGGTCGACACACCTATGGCTCTATTACTTCGCGCACTTTTGTTTGTCGATCAGCGATCAGCGAGAATCCTATCGTGGACTTTTTGACTGATTTCCTCGGTAATCACGTCTGTCGTGCATCCTGGTCGCCTCTCATCAAAAATGGATGTTCGCCCATATTTAAATTCGTTGAACCAATATCTAAATGTGATCATAGATGGCGAAGCGTTCCCATAGACAACATACAACTTTGTTTTTATCTGGATGGATGGATTAGCGTAAACACCTTGAAATTGCTAGGCAAACATGGCCAAGGTTAAATTTACGTCTGTCCAAGAGTATTATAAAACTGAGTAGACTTCAAATCAGGACCTTAGTAGGGACCCTCACAGGACTTTTTCTCATAGGAAATCATGCAAGGAGATTAGCCGTTTACACGCATGATTTTTGTCGTAGGTGCAGAAATGAGGAGCAGTTGGAAACAATTCAACACCTTTTTTGCACATGCCCAGCTCTAGCAAGAAGCAGGAACGGATTTGTAAAATACTACTTCTTAACGAATATAGATAACCTATGCACTTTAGGTATCACCTTTTACGCTTTGTAAAAAGCTCAGAATGGTTCAATATGGAGAGGAGAATGTAGCCCAGCCCCCGTGGCTCACAATGGACCCATGTCATGGTATAAGTGGAATCGCTGTCTCGATGTGCCATGCGGCTGCCAAACCTAACCTAACCTAACTTTGTTTTTATCTCCTCGCATATTTCCCCATCCAAGAACCAAAAAGCGAATTATGAACTTTTTCCATCTTAGCGAAAATGACGAAACACGTCTTACTTGAAAAACTGCCAAATCTTACCTATCAATCAGTCTGTAATTTGTTTTTGCCGTCATTTGATAGATGGCAGCCCATGATGCTAACACCAACTTCCCTCAGGAAAGCACTCTGTCAACAAACACGGGTACTTATTGAACAGCCCTCGTATATTCCTACTTGGACTCAGTTGCATTGTGATGAACTCAAGTTTCGATGCCATCAACAATCCGATTGGCGACCGCCGTGGCCGAATGGGTTGGTGCGTGACTACCATTCGGAATTCAAAGAGAGACCGTCGGTTTGAATCTCGGTGAAGCACCATAATTAAGAAAAGCAATTTCAAAAGCGGTCGCCCCTCGGTAGGCAATGGCAAACCTCCGAGTGTATTTATGCCATGAAATAGCTCCTCATAAAAATAGGACGAGGAGCTCGGGCAAATACCCAAAAAGGGTATGTATATATGTTTCTAAATTCAAACTCGAAAACTATCTTCCAAACTTGATGCCTTGCCTGACACCTATCCTTCGCTAACTTAGACTTACCAATATGATCGTGTGAAATGTTCGAAACGGTTTAATATGGCACAAGTTTTTAGGCTTTTGCAACGATTTCTGACTTTTTCAACAATTCTCTCACATCAATCGGGTTCAAGGACTCTCCAATTTACTTGAGTAGTCTACATATTCCACTTATAATGTTTTTACCTACTGGGCAATATTGCTTATAAATTTAAATAGTCTGCACCAATTTTATTTTACAGACTTAAATAAGTAAATAAAATGGCATATCTTCCAAAAAATACTCAGAGCTTTTCTCTGCTTAGTGAAGCTTATAAATAGCCATTTGAATTCTAGTTTCAAAAAGTGTTAAATCTTCAGAATATTTTAATCGTGAAAATTATGCTGGCTCTCTTTAAGGGGGAGGTAAGGGATAAACTCTAAAAAAAACACTTTTTTCATGAATTTATTGTAGCGAAACGGTTCAAGTCAGTTTATTAAAAGTTGTTGCATATTATAAAGTAACATTTCAAGAATATTTGATAAAATTTTCATGTAAAAATATTGCAAAATGAGCGAATGAGAGCACATTTACATTTGGTAGTCGTTTGAAGTTAATAATAAATAAAATCCGCTGACCTAATAAGATTTTACTAAAACGTGCGCTGGGTATGAAAAGTTCGGCTCTACTCCAGCTTAGACGCTTCTATGCTCATTTGTAAATATGAAATACGATAATTCGTACGGGTTTTATATAGCGCTACTTTTTATTCTTAGAGCTTACTATCTGTTATTTAAATGTATGTATTTCTAGTACTGTATTTTGTAAAAAATATTAGCCACTAAATGTGTTCCTTATATTATTCTTTGAAAATATTTAACACTGTTTTGGTTTACCTTTCTTGTATGTAATTATTCCACTGTGTTCATAAAAAACGAATAAAATGTGATATCTATAGTTGTATTATTTGTAAAACTGTGTTTTATTTCGTAGTTATTGGTACTGAATTTGGTTATGGTGTGTATATTTGGATCAAGTATTTTGGACATGGTTTTTCTGAAACCTGGTTTATTTGTAGGCTTGACTACAATTAGAAAAAACTGAAAAATTTTGAAAAAAATATATAATTTTGACATTTATTCAATTTTCCTTTTAGACAATTGAATTTTTTTTTTATTTTTTAAGAAAAAATATACTTAAAAAAAATAAAAAAAATTTGTTTCAAATATTTTTGATGTTCATGTTTTGGAAAAAAATTTAATTTTTTTTTTTAATTTCAAAGAAAACAATGTTTTTCCGATTGTTTTCGATTTCAAGTGATCCAAGTATTTTGGGCATGGTTTTTCTGAAAAAATTAATTCAAAATTAAATTTATGATTTTGAGATTTATTAATTTTTTTTTCTTAATTTTTATACGGAAAGAAAAAAAAATTGTTTGAATAAAAATATTTTTTTTTTTATTTCGAGATGAAAATATTTTTTTGTCGATTGTTTTTTGATTTCAAGTAATCTAAGTATTTTGGACATTATTTTTATGAAAACTGGTTTATTTGTAGACTTGACTATAATTAGAGATAAGCTGAAAAATTTTTCTTAAAATTTCCAATTTTTAAGATTTATTCAATTTTTTGTAACATTTGAAATTTTATTTTTTATTTTTTAAGATAAAAAGTAATTAAACAAATGTGTTTGCTCACCATTTATAGAGAAAACAATTGGTTTGTAATTTTTCCTTCAGACATTTTTCGTATTTCATTCGTTGATAGTTGAGACTATGCTCAGCAATCCCTGAAAGTTTCACAGTGGGAATTTGATAAGCTTTCGAGTTATATTCAAATACGTACAACGAACCAGTGAAATACGAGTATCGCTGCAAAATACTACTGTAGCAAAGCGCTAGCATTCGTGCCCATAAATCACGTCCTTTTGCAACTCGGTCGAAGCATCGTTTCGTACATTAGTAAGCAGATACAGGCTACTGTGCAGAGCACATCTCAAATATGTGCCTTGTGGTTTCTCAACGCAAATTGCATATTTCACAAGATTTTCCAGCCTAGTCAAGTGATAGCTCAGCCTACGTTACTCTGCCAATATTGTGCCGTCACCATCAAATTTTTGAGATTTCTGCTATAGAGGAACTTGTGTTAATGTCACATGAATTTTGCACCTCCAAATCAGATGTGAAGCAGGGGGAGATTTATTGGAGATTTTACAGAGTGTTCCGCTCATGTCTATCTCTACTATTTATACCTCCTCCACCGGCGACAACCAGTCACCGGACTTTACACCATACCTGGATTAATTGACTTTCAGCCCTCAAAAACCTTCAGCCTTGGGCGCAACAATGGGTCAAAATTTGGTTTTGATTTCTTCATACAAACAGTAGCAGAACTGCATTATATTCTATTATTTGTCTATCAATGCCCGAGATACAGATCGCATACATATTCTTCAGTCTACCAGTTGATATGTCGTGCGCTCAAATACACTCGGGAATACCCCATATACACTGATCAAGTTGCAGTTCTCTTTCCACTATTTTCTGGCACCTTACGGAAAATTTTTTTGTCAAGCTTTTTTAAAAAAGCATTCACAATATAAAATTGCCTTCCCGCTCGAATATGCAAAACATACGTATATATATACATACATACATACATACATACATACATACATACATACATACATACATACATACGTATATACAGCACATTTCTGCCTCTTGTGAACCAGTTTCAAAACGGTCGTTAGAATGTTCATTCGTAGATTTGCAATTTTATACGATGTCTACTTGTAATTAAACGTGTTTGTCTACTTAGATTACCGCTTTGGTCTTTACACACTTGTTTTTATATCACAAAACTATTAACCATTCTGAGTATAATAGACCGTTAATGAGGCTCGTGAACGAATTAAGAAGTCTTTGCGGTCAGAGTCGGAGTTTTCCAAAGAAAGTGAGTTCAAGATGCAAATTATTCACATTTGTCTGTGTGTATGTATGAATGGGTGTACGTATGTAACTAAGTATGTTAAAATGTATAGCAGGTGAGTTGTTAATATATATTTTCATATATTTGCGTTAATGTACATACACCTTGATCAAACAGTTCCCGGAAAATATTCAGAAAAATCAAAATACAAGATTATTACTCAAAAGTAACGTTATCGCCTTCAAAGTACTCCCCATCAACTGGGAGGCACTTATGCCAGCGTTTGATACAGCTTTCGAAAAATATCCACCTCTCTGGAACTCTATATTTGGTATAGCCATCAGAGCTGTCTTCGATTTTTCCTTTCAATTACTTCCTTTCGGCTGTTAAAACACGGCGCATTCCTCGTAGTAGTTTTTTGACTCGATCAAGCAGAAAAAAAAAATTGCAGGAAGCCATATCAGATAAATTCGATGGCTGTTGGCTGGTATTCGTTCTGTTCTTGCCCAAAAGTTTACGAATAAGTCTGGCATTGTGGGAGGGTGCGTTATCATCGAGGAAAATCCACGAGTTGTTTTCCCACAAATCCTTTATTTTTTGGTGAAATGCTTGAGGTAAACGTCTCATAATGCCTAAATATTAATTTTTATTAACTGTCTGACGTTCTGGCAAAAATTCGTGGTGTACAATACCGTCGCAATCCATAAAAACTGTGAGCATCGTTTTCTTTTTTCACTGAAAACGACGTGCTGTTTGTCTTTTTTGGCGTGATGTTGGGTATAAGTGTAGTAACCGTCGCTACAATGTGTGTGATGATTCCACTAAAAACATCCCTCCTTTTCTCTTGGATTTTTTCCCCAACCCCGTAATTGCTTCCGCATCGCTTCGATGTAGCGGACCATGATGGCGTCCGAAGAAGGACACTTACTTACTTACCCTGCATCCAGGAGCGCCTGTTGTGTGTTAAACATATGCTTAATGCTCTTTAGCATAAGTTTCCATTTCACGCCTCTTTTTTACGGATAATATCCGCAGCGAAATTTGCAACGACACTCCATTTTTCTTCGCCTAACATCACTTCCTCGATTATTTCTTCTGGTGTAAATACACCAAAGCTTGTTGCAAAGGTGTGCTCCCTGTGTTCCATCTCTCGCATTTGAAGAAGGTGTGATCCGACCTCCGTGTTCAGTATCTCCATAAATGCAATTTGGTTGGTTCACCTTTCCCATTCGCCACAAATACTTGCGAATGGGCCCGAGTCCGGGAAAAACTATTTGAGGTAATAGTTAACTTCTACCCACTTTTTTATATCGGGTATTAGTCTTGCAGCCGCCTTGGGTTGGTGCATGGCCATCATTCGGGACTGCCTAGCTACCATTCGTGCTTGAATATCATATACTAGAAAGAGTTTTTTTTAAGAGCAGTCGCCCCTCGGCAGACAGTGGCAAATCTCCGAGTGTATTTCTGCCATTAAAGAGCTCCTCATAAAAACCATTTGCCGTTCGGAGTCCGCTTAAAACTGTATCTTCCTCCATTTGTGGAACAACATCACACCACAAATAGGAGGTGAAGCTCAGCCAAACACCTAACAGAAGTGTACGCGCCAATTATTTATTTATTTTTATTAGTATCGTTGTCCATCTACCGTACCATTCAGAGTTCCTTTTTGCCTGTCAAAGTGGGAGCGTTTGAATTCTAATGTCGGAGAAGCATAGTCCTTGAATTCCTGAGATGTTTGACCCCCATCTCCGTTTTCGCTCTTGTAAAGATCTATAGAGATGGTTCCGGTGATAACTAACGCAAACGCAAACCAACCCTGATAACACAAGCCCAAATCAGTAACTATTTCACAATATCCTGAACGGATCTATAGGCAATTTTGAAATGTCCACGCGCTCTGCCAGCTCTCTGATGGTTAATTTGCGATTCTTGATTAACTTTTCTTTCACTTTATTGATGTTTTCATCGATTTTTGAAGCCGACAGCTATCCTCGACGGAGTCCCGATCTCTTCTGATGCTGCTTTTTTAGAGTATCATTGAGGAAACCGTTTCTCAACATTTGTTAAGATTTCACGTAAAATTTCATACAAAATAGTTTTTGCTAACTTAAATCCATTTTTAAAACTTACAAATTCGAAAACACGTGCGCAGGTGCATTTACTCAGTGTTAATCACCGATGTGGTAACCTAACAAAAACGCAAAACAAAAAAAACTCAAATCAGTTGACTTAGAGCGTTACCTGGTGATTGTTCCACGAACTTTTTGATGAAGTTAGTATCACTTCATAAAAAACTCAATACTCAGGTAATTTTTCAACGAACTTAAGAGGTAAATGATTGGTTGTAGGTAGGGTTTGTTTACCTCCATATTAGTTATTTGGAGCTGGTTAATAGTATTGAATAAGCTACTTCTATTTTCAACACCCTGTATATACAATAAAAACACTCTAATATCAAGCTTTCCCTTTTTTGTGCCCTATTATTAAATTTTCCGAATTCGGTCGAAAATAAACAGAAATTATTTCTACATTCAATGGTACTGCATTTCTTTCACACACAAATGTACCCATAAAACTTCCTAATATTTAGCTCGGAAGCCGCGTCGCTATGAAGATTCCAATGAAGACATCGCCTACGAAGCAGCAAAACAGTTGGGTCAACTAAATTATCGCCTCAATCAGTTGGCTTTCGAAGAACAGTCACGACAAATTTCTCTGCCAAATGTGACCATTAACAACCTGGTGAGCCGCATACCCTGTACCTGTGACAAGGGCATATGCAAATGCTGTGCGGGTGAGTAGCAAACGTTTGAATTTACCTTTAAAAAGTTATTTCCAACCAAATTTTCTAGGTTTTTTATCCGTGATTGGCTTGAATAGCTGCACCGAGGTGGTCTACCGACCCGAAGAGTTCTCCTTCGAGTTGCGCATGCGCGTCAACAATAATGTGTGGTTCAAACGCAAAGTATCTGGACAAAATCCACCACCTTTCTGCTTCCGTCCGCCACGTTTCAATTTTGCGCGAGCTTGCATACAGTTCCATGATATTTGGTTTGTGGGTCGAAATATGCACGTTTGCATGTATTTGTCGGGCTCGTTTCAAGGATATGAGCTGTTTGAGCGGTGAGTGTACCGTGAAGATGGTGCATGTAAAGTGAAATGTTGAAAACGGGCATTAAAATATAATTTCCATTTTTAGTAATTTCGACTGCCTACTGTTCGGCGATAAGGGCGTGAAAATTGTCAAACCAGAGCAGGGCTATCCAGTGCGTCCTACAGATGTGGATATTGATGATAGCGACGATGAGATCGAGGAGTATGATGAGAATGTGGTGCGCAGAAAGCGACACCGACGTCTGAGTAAAGTAATGCGTTCAAAATCTGAGGCTTAAGTGATTTGCCATCTTTCTTGACTGATAAACTACTTATTTATAATCTAAAATTATATATTATTGTATTTTAATTATTTACTTCATTTAACTCCTGCCAAGGCACCACAAAGCGAAGAGAGTACACAAAAGGGATTTTTTGTTCTGCGAATACAGTGAAATGAGTCTCAAGAATATATTTCTTCTATATTGCCGTAGTTGATTCGGCTGAACTGATCCACACGAGACTATTTTCAAATCTTCTCATCAATACTTCCTTATTTTATAAACAATTCTATAATACAGTGTAACCTTTCCTAACGGAGGCCTCTAAAAGACGGACGCATTCCTTAGGCGCATATTTTCCCCCATAAAAAATCTTAGGTAATGAAAGAAATCACCCTCTCCCAAGCGAATATCTCTTTTAGATCAAAGTTGACTGACAGCGAGTGCCGGTCCAAGCGAGATTTCACTGTACTTAAATTTTAAGTCAGAAATTCCATATATAACTAGGCATGCTCTCTAGGACTATACGCCTTCATATTCCATGTTGGTAGTCTCCGAGGCCTAGCGCATGGCTCAGCATCTCAACATCTTGAATCGTAATTGAATCGCTCTACCGTTGAGCTCCAAGTACTGTGTATTAGTTTTTATTCACATTTATGGGCGAGTATCCCTTCTTCTTCTTGTCTGATGCGATAACCGCTTAAGCGATTTTGGCCGAGTTTAACAAAACGTGCTAGACGTTTCATTCTCATCCTAACAGCCGCCAGTTGGAAACACCAAGTGAAGCCTAGTCCTTCTCCACCTGATCTTTCCAACGCAGTGGAGGCCTTCTTCTTCCTCTACAACCACCAGCTGGTACCGCATCGAATACTTTCAGATCCGGAGCGTTTATATAAATTCGGGCGACATGACCCAGGCAACGAAGCTGCTGGATATTCATTAGTCCATGTCGTGGTAAAACTCAAACAGATCATCGTTCCATCGGCTAAGGTACTCGTCGTCACCAACATGCAAAGGTCCAAAAATCTTGTTGTCATCGTCCACGCTTCTGCGTCTACGAGAGTACGGAAAGGATGAAAGTCTTGTAGAGTGTTAGTTTTGCTCGTCGAGGGAGGACTTTATTACTGAATTGCCTACATAGGCCAGCAATCGTTGGGAAGTGAGACTCTCCGTTAGATTTCTAGGCTGGACTGGTCGAGTATATTCGTACATATTTCATCCAAAGAGCTTGTATGAATACACATACACAGTTCTGTGCGGAGAACGCGAGACTGTAGAAAGTCTCCAATCGAGCATAAGGCGGAAACTTCCGTTTCTTGGATGTTGTTGTTTTATGGTAAACGTACTGATATTGCGCAACCCCGTATTTTAGGACAACTAGTCTTGACCGTTAAAACTCATTTATATAGCGAGCCGTATGCTAGAGGACCGACACCCGTGCACAGCCGCATCTAACCTGATGAATAGACGCTGAGAAGTTACCGCTATAGCCGCTGCTTTTTTTGGTGGTGATTTAGGTAGGGTTCAAAATGCCTTCGCATTTACAGCGACCATCGTCTGCTGCGTCGCGTGGTGTAGCCACTAAAACAATCCCTCCCCCTCTTTCTACTTTCTGCGTTACTTCGGGAGGGCCCAGAATGGCGTCCATGAAGTGAACCATTTCTATTCACCCACGTCTGGGGGTACACCATATTTGTAGCGAGCTTCCTCCTATATGTTCGTCTTCTTATGTCTCTATCTGTGTCGCGTTTGTGTCTATTGACCACAGTTGGTTTTTCCGTCTTCTCCTTTTGGCATATGGAGGTTTTATGTCATCTATACTCTCAATACCTTTGGTTTTTTTTAAGCCAAAGGAACGTCGGAAGAATGCGATATCCAATTTGTTCCCGTCTGAGAACGTTGTGAGTCAGATAGTTAGTGACTCCTTACTCACGAGTTCCTACTCTTCAGCCGCCCACTCCTCATATCGGAGGTACTGCATTATTTTCGCTGAATATGTCTTAATAGGATCTCAGTTATTGATTGATGCGCACATGACTGGTATCAGATTATTCACCTGCAACGGATGTCCAAGTTGCACCTCCAGTGTTTGACGGTCGTCTCGAACAAGATCAAATTGAAAGATAACATGCTCTGCATCTTCGATCGCGTTGGAGTAGAGTAGGCAGTAGGGATTGTCTCTCAGCTTAAAACAGTGGAGATACGACCGTAAGCATCCGTGCCGGTCATACATAAAAATCAACGTCGCCGTGTTTCCTGGTCACCCATGGTGCAATCCCAGGTATATGCCCATGGGTCCAGGTATATGCCGTGGACTGATAGATCCCATATATGTTGCCATTCGCTCTGTGGATGGATTTGCCCGCTGCCTGTCATAGAGATGACTCATTTCTCGTGTTGCATATCCATAGACAGTTTTCCGGCGATGACGCAAATCGCGTACGTTCGATGGTTTAGCTCCTGCTCAAATGGGAGCAGCATAGAGCAAAATAGAATCTACCACTTTTGACAGGCGGCTGTAGCTACCACCAGCCTATTTCAAACGTTACCAAGTGGATTGTTTATAGCTTCGGTACTCACCATCTAACTTGCCAGCTTGAGAGATCCTACCAGTAGTGGCGGCATTGCTCTTGGGACTATCGCACTTAGCCTCTTCATCGCTATTCTCCAAGATAACACTCCCACTTTACATAGAGTATCCATATTTCATATTTCGCAGAGCAAATCTCAAAAATGTCTAACTCTTTATTCGTCACATTTCAAAGTTGTATTGGCTTCATAATCTTGTGTATATTAAACAATGTGGAACTTTGGGCCAGCCCATGGCAAATCCTTACTAGGTAAAAGTTAAACTATTTATTATTAATTTATTTTATTCATACTCATTACAACTACAATTATTAAATTCATACTTACCTTACCATTAATCTATGTTAAGTTTACTTTAAATATTTTTACGTATGGAACACACACACACACATATACATATGTAAGCATATCAAAATTTAGTGTAAGATTTCAAGCGACATTCAAGCAAATAAACATCCATTATTCTCATACAACAGCCTTTATATTAACCCATATGTACGCATACTTTCAAAATATGCATGTGTGTTTGTATGTGCATGGGAGTGTGCCACAAAAGCGCAACACAACTTGTTGCATGCACTCAATGCAGCCGGATAAGTGAATAAGAATGGACGCTGTTGCTCCTTTTATGTTGAAGTGCGAAAAAATTCAGTGCAAAAGCGGTGAACAAAACAAAAATAATGGCATGGAAAATTTTAAATCAAAAATCAAGGCCATAAGTGCTGCCACTCGAGCGTAAATAATGAATATGCACTTGCATTCAACAGTCACATTGAGCGAAAAGGCGAATATGCAGGCATATATGCACACATACAAACACACATACACACACACCCACACAGAAACACATTTACATTCACTAAATGCAAAAATGATGTACGTGCAAAGCCTATTCAGGCGCCCCTGCAAGCTGCTGTCATGCCTGACCTTACACACTCGGAAGGTCCTTGATGTGGCATGCAATTTCCACTGCACTGCTTGCAACAAATAACAAACATTTACACGCGTCTTTGTATGTGTGGAGCATATTCATGCATTAGACAGCAGCGCCGCCACTTCGACACTTCCTCTTCGTATGCTCATTCATATCCTTCCTTTGCTTTACTTCGCTTTGCTTCATTCCCAGCCCGCGCACATCCCATTCAAGTGCAAATTAGAGCAAAAAACAACAAACAAGGCAATCACTGAACGCTGCAGTTGGCAAGGATGCATGCACGCTATGCATATGCAAGCACAACAGCAACAACAACAATATCCGTACAGCCACCAAAAGGATGCAATGTGGTTGCACTCTTTAATCCTCGTTGGCAGAATGGCAAATGCTTATGTGTGTGAGTGTATTTATGCAAGGGACCTTTGTGCACTGCTCTGCCCATTTGTTGTCGTCACTGTCGTGTAATAAAGGACTATTAGGGATAAAAGCTGTCGTCTTGCAGCTGCTCACTGCATGCAGCACAAAAAACATAAATGTTCGCTCCTTCAACTGCACTTATGCGGTGAATATTTTCACACTTAAGCGTCATGCATGTGTGCGGGTGTGTGTTTGCTGCAGGAGCCAGCAATTTAACGCTAAAGGATATGCACTTCTTTTGTGGCAGCATGTGTTCCTCTTGTTTATCTATGTATGTGTGTACCTGTATAGGCTTCAGAGAATCGCTGAACTAGAAAAGTAGGTGTCTTTCGCCTACAAAGTGGTAGGTGAGTACATAAATGTGTATGCATGTATATGTTGATATGTAGCAGCCCAAGTGTTTGTTAATGAATGGAGTGTAAAATGCGTCTGCAAATAATAAATCTATGGAACATTTGGAGCGGGATTTTCGCTTTGTGTATTACTTGAGTGGCTTATTTCGGAATTTATCTTAAAAGGTACTTATTTATTTATTTCTTACAGGCTGTGAAAAAAAAATTAATGCTAAATAATTTAATCAAAACTAAACCAACCTTATAATTTACTAGTTTCATTGTAATGAGTGAAAGAAAAAAATTACATTTAAAATTTAGTTCAACAATTTAGTACCGATTTGAAGTGGTTATTTGTGAAGAAAAATCTAGGCCAATTAAATTTATAGGCGAATGAAATTCTCTTAGTTCTAGAAATCGGAGAATTGGAAGCATAATTCGTTCTTACCATTCCTAACCAGAAAACTTCAGGATTCCGTAAGCTTCGCTGAGGAATATTGAAATTAATTTTCTCGAGTAGCAATGGGGAGTCAATCACAATCAATGACGGCGTATTCCAACTGCGAACGCACCAGTCGTATAACAACTTCAGAGTATATGGATTAGGGTGGTCCAAAAATGCATGGGAAAAAATTTATATTAAAATTTTTATGCTGCCGCCCCCCATAATGGTAAAGAATGAAAAATAAAAAGACCCGTATTTTTTTTTTTTAATCAGACCATATTTAATGGTGCCGCCGGGGCTTTGAAATATCCCATGTATTTTGCATGGGAAAAAAATACTTTTTCGTAGATTTCATGTAAAAACCTGGAAAATGAATATATTTTAACCGGATACCTCAGTTTCTCTTCATAATTGGTCAGGGAATAACAACCAATTATGAAATAATTAATTTTTTTGTATTAACTATTTTTTATAGAACCCCAAAAAGCCCCCATAAAACGAAAATCTAAGAAAAAATCGAAAAACAATATTTTATATTACTTTTATGACGATTATTATCTTTGGGGTGCCGTCAAAGACCAGTGTTATGCCAACAAACCAGCAACAATTGATGCACTGAAGACCAACATACGCGATGTCATAAAAATGTGTTGAAAAATTGGACCGATCGTATGGGATGGTGCATGGCTAGCCGAGGCAGCCATATGAATGAAGTACTTCAAAGGAAGGATTGTACTTCAAAATAAAAAAAACAGTTTGGAAAAATATTGAGTAGTTTCTTTTTTATAGCATTTAAAATTATAAAGTTATATGGTGGACCCTTTATATTCATTATTAATTTTGCACCCTCAAGTAAGGATTTCTATCGCTCAAAATTATATTATAATTTTTTTTACTTAGTAAAAAAGTTATTCAAAAACAAAATTGATGATTAATTTTGCGCCAGCTTGTATAAAACTAGCAAATACCCGGTATTTGCCGCTCTGCCGTTAAGGTAAAGTATACTTTCCCAACTATTATTACATCGTACCACTACGATTGCTTCTCATATGTATATACAGGGTCCGGCACTCGAAGTGTAACCAATTAAAAGGGCAATAAATTTAATTTGGAAAATTACTTGCATTCAATTCAAAGTAAAAAATGTGTGAAAATAGTACAAAATTAAGAATCAATTCACTTTTACTCGATGTGACCATCTTTTGCCTTGACTATGGCCTTGAGACGGTCCAGAAACGAATCGCAAACTGCCCGAACGTGACTTGCAGGTATTTCGGCCCACTCGCGGCAATGGCTGTTTTTAGCGCCTCGAAACTGGTAAGTCTTTTAGTTCGGACCTTGCTCTCTAAAATGGCCCAAAGAGCATAATCTATCGAATTCGCTTCTGGTGAATTTGAGAGCCATTGTGTGGACGTTATGAAGCTCGGTCAAGTCATCGTCAACTCCGATTTTTCTCATTTATTTTGAAATGTGCACATGGGCAGACAAATGGCAACATTAAGCAAACCATTCATTGAGGAACTTATAGATTTGTTCAAAAGCTAGCCATCATTGTGGAAAAAATAAAGATAGATATGTAAAATTAAAATCGTGGGAAATTTGATTAGGAAAAAATAAAGTAGACAAAAACGCTAATATAGAAAATGTGAAATAAAATCACACTCTCCTTCTTCTGATCATGCATAAATAGAAACCATATATGACAATAATTTTTTTCCGTGCCGAAATAAGTTTCAACCGATTGTTTCGATTTGTTTTCCGTCTAAAATGAACTCGTCTCCTCTACAGGTTGATCGTAAAATGTGGTATTATAACCTCTCAATCCTTTGTTTGAGCAAAATAAGATGCAGAAGAATTTTCGAATAGTATTCGCTTCCCTGTTTCGAAAAAGCGCAGGAAGTAATTACGAATCCAGAGTTAGAATTATTTGTAACACCGAAGCCGAACATTGCTGGTTGTATTGACAGCCTGTCTCTGACAGACTCGCTTCAAATCTAGGGTTAGTAAAATTTGGCGCTCTATGTTGCATAGGGAGTTAGAAAAAACCTTATAAAGGGTGATTTTTCAAGAGCTATAGGAAAGTTTTTCAAAAAAACACACCTAAAATTTAGAAAAATGCATGAAATTTGTATTTAAATCGACAGTACAGTCCATATAATTTAATGTTTGAAGATTATTTCATTTATTTCATGCAAATGTTGACCGCGACTGCGCTTCAATTGGTCCATCCGCTTAGTCCAATTTTGGCATACTCTTTCCAATGTTTCGGCCGGTATCTCACATATAAATGCTTTAATGTTGTCTTCCAATGCGTTCATTGAAGCAGGCTTGTCTGAATAGATATGAGCTTTAACATAGCCCCACAAAAAATAATCTAAAGGCGTTATATCGAACGATCTGGGTGGCCAATTGACAGGTCCCGAACGGGAAAAAAAATGTTCACCGATCTAAACTATAGACCAAACTGAAGATGTTTGACAGTGAAATAAAACACGAAACGTGCGTCAGCTGTTTAAACCAACTGTTTAAAAAGATAATAGCTAAAAAATCACCCTTTACTTATATACAGGGTGACCGATGGGAATCTGACGTTTTTGAAATGAACAGTACACAGTTATTTTAAATGAAATATTTTATTTTAATACACAAAATTCTTTGTCATGACATGCCATTTGAAGATGAATATTATTTGTGAAAAATTACGTCAGGTAAGTGGTGCCCATCCTCCTGAATGCAGTTTTCCAGCCTTCTCCAAAAATTGGCCATCACACGAGTCATCAGTCTGGTTGGTTGTCTGGTATTCTTGCTGTCTTAGTCGGACCTGGTGGCTTCTTTTTCACAATAGATCCTGTTGTTCGTAGATTATGAACCCAACTGAGAATCGTGTTGCGGAACGGTTCCACGACGCCCACGATTGAAACGCACACAAAAAAGTCGCTGCACGGTAATAACAGACCCGCCATTCTGCACAAATGCGTCATACGCAAACATGCGATGTTCAACCGTCCACCGCTCCATAGCTACTGAAACGGCATCGAATGGCGAGATTACTGGCTTGTAATTCGCCTCCCTACTCCTCTCACCGGCAGAGTACTAGCCATCCCAAAAACGTCAGATTCCCGTCGGTCACCCTGTATATATTGTATATATATAAATTTGCACTTTGTTATTACTAAAATTCAATAGGCCTATAAAATTCCATTCCCAGAACAATTCTAAATGTTCTGTTTAAAAAATTGTAAATTTTGATGAAATTTTGAAAACTTTTACAAATTTTGTAGAGCATTTGAAACGTCTACTCATATGGTTTTTGCTGTAGGATGAACCATAATTTTCATAAAAAAGTAGTGATTGTTTGTGAGCTCAAGCACCTTAAAGTAAATCAAGTTTTAGTTTATCCCACCATTACTGCAAAAGACTGTAACGTCACGTGAAATGGTTCAAAACGTGCAGAAGCAACTTGAGCGAAATCCCCGACGAAGCGAAAGAACTGACAATATCTGACCGTAGCATCCGCAGCATACTGAAAAATTATCTCAAAGTCAAGCCTTACAAGATCCAAAAGACGCATGCCCGCACACCAAAGCAGCAACAAGCCAGACTTGAGGGAGCGAAAGTTCCCCTATGCGTTACCTTCTTAAATGACTAAGCAGGACGAAAACAATTCGATATCTAATGGAAAAATTAGTTGACAAAAGTTGACATCATCACAGGACCATCTGAGGCTTGAATGAAGTTATATTCCACAATTAAACGGAAGGTGTTTTTTATTTTTGTTCACTCAGCTTGGAAGCATAGAACCTCTTCCATCATACACGGTTCTGGGTTGTTGTTTTTTTGCCGTCCCCATCTTCTCCAAGTATTCTTTGGCCGACCGCGATCTCTGCCGTCTTGTGGATTCTAGTCCCATTCTCGTGATGCTATCTGGTGGCTTTTTAAGCGTATGTCAATCGCCTCTTTCTGCGTTTGATTTCCACAGCGCGTCGTTGCTGATGGTGTTCGGCCAGAATATTCTACAGATGATTCGGAGGCATTTGTTGACAAAATATTGTAGCCTCTGTGTGATGGTGTTAGAGACCAGCATGTTTCATTTCCGTACAATAATACTGACTTTACACTTCACCTGAATATTCGCAGCTTAGAGCGCCTGGAGATTTGTGAACTCGTCCATACTGTATGCATTCGGCAGGGGTCGACATCTTCATTTGCTCCGCCGTCTGCCATGATAGTGCAGCCGAGGTAGCAAAAGCTGTCGACAGATTCCACCGGTTACCCGTCAACCATTATATGTCTTGTTTTATTGCGGTTGCCTTTAATAGCTTTGGTCTGGGCAATGTTGATCTCCAGTCCGACAGTGCGTGCCAGCGTGACTAGTCTGAGTTTGTGAGAGAGGAGGCATTTATGGCATTTTTAAGAGAAACCAGCCATGGTCTAGCTTTCGTTGCTGAGGTTTTATATTTTTATACCATTTGACCTTTGCTGATATTTTTTCTAAGCGCCGCAACCGTCATTGCACAAGGTGGCGCAAAATTAGTCATCAATTTGGTTTTCAAATCACTTGTTTATTAAATAAAAAAATTATTTTTCATTAATTAAAAATATTATTATTTTTGTTAGTTTTTATTATTTTTTATTAATATACATAAAAGAATTATTTTGAGTAATGGAAATTTTTTTTTACCTCTGTCAACCTCATAAGTGTTAAATATGATTGCTGCACTTTGCAAAAATTATAGCCACTTTCGATAGGGTGATTAATTTTGTGCCACTTTGTATTTTGTAATCATAACTTACTTCATATTCTGAAACAACATAAAATCACCAAATATTACAAGAATACAAATCAAGATAGCATCTATGCGCCACACAGCCGACCCCAAAAAAGAAGTCCTCTTTATGAAAAGTTCTATTGGGACAGAAATACACTCAGGCCTCTTCAAACAATTTTCGTTTTATACTTTTTATATCCAATGCAGCACCAAACCTGATTCAAAAAGAGCCACCTAACGCAGTTGACTAAGAAAGAATATTAAAGAGCTTAAGCCGTCTGACGAAATAGGCTAAATTTCATCGAATTATGGCAAGGTACAAAAACAATTTATATGTTATATTTTTTACACCAAAGGTGTTTTTAATATTATAAATGAAAATTCAATAAATACATCCACATGACAGCTTATCTTAAAAAAAACAATAAATACAATTCCAATAAAATCTACAATAAATCCATAAATCAGAACCCCAATCACTCTCAATCGGCTTATTGTCACGCTTGTCCACCTCTGAAGATATAAATACAAATGCACAAGTAACAACAACAGCGGCAGAAAAAAAACCAAACAGATTGTGGCACGCTTGACCCTCGAGCAATTACACGCCTATTTGTTGAACATTTCCCATAAGGACACGCTTCATCTCAAAGTATGGGGAATAGCCATAAGAGACGGTCATTTTTATTTTACCTAAAATGCATTTTCGCACGGAAATGACCACTTAAGCCTGCACAGCAACAGTGGGGTTGTCATGAAAACCGGAAATAATGAAATTGACCGCAAGGGAAATAAGTCGAACGAGAAAAGGATACAGCGGCGATGGTCAATGAATTCAATTGAAGGGTCGCGCACAAATTACTCATTCGAATTGAATTGACTGCCTGAATGACCAGATGACCATTAAGTGACTTTTATCTTTGTTGTTATTAGCTACAATTGCATGTTGTACATAAATATCTGAGCAACAGTAACAGAGGTGCAACAAGTTAAGCCATTAATGCAATAATAATATGAGGTGGATTGCAGTCGTTGTACAACACCGCTGACCAGTGATCAACCAATTGATGTTGAGTGGACAGAGCATAAAATAATTTCTGGTATGAACGCGCAAGGGATATTCATTGGCGGTTGCAACCCCTAATAAAAGGCGTCCACTTTGTTGTACTTTTCGGTAGCAAAGGAGGGTTGCGCCCGTGGACAAAGGTCAGCCGACTTGTTTACTTGATTATTTATGTAAACAAGATAATTTGCTTACAATTTAAAAATGAATTTAAAATTCAAATATAAGCGAACTGGGTCAATACGAACTTCACCGAGAAAGAGAAAATTAAAACTACATTTGGATGTATGTATATGTGCACGCACGGCTTACACGTATAAATATAATTGAATGGGCTAAAATCACAGAAACGCAGATTGGAAAAAATAATAAATTTAAATAAAAGCCCAAAAATAAGTTAACTTAGATTTTTCAGCCGTCACGGTGTGATTTCAAATTTTTTATTTCACTTTTCATTCGAGGTTTTCTGACATTCCATAGATGAATAGATAAAGTCCTTCATGGCCTGTTCCCTTTTCGGAATAATCTGATGAGTTATTTGTAATAAGGAAAGTGAGTCGGACCGTGAATGCGCGAGTTACGGCCGCTACCGCAACCTCAACAACAACACCAACTCGACAACCTCCAGAAAAGCCACCAAGGGCAAGAAGCTAGCGGTCATCAACACCGGAAATGCAGACGTAACAATAATTGGTTAAAATTAAGAAATTTAATACTTATTGCAATAATATAGCTTATTAATCATTTACTGTAATAATATTTCTATAGAATTTAGGTTATATGTAATAAATTGCGTATTAAGCAAATTTAATATTGTAATACTTATCAATAAGCATAAAATGTATAAATAGTAGTTAAGAATCAATTAATAAACACTTGTGATTTGGGTGTCGAAAAGAAACTTGCTGTTTTTTTTAACATTGGTGCGGGGCGATAATATAACTGGCGCAGTCGGCAGTTCGGTCAACGGTCCTAAATAAATAAATTTAAAGTGTAAAAAAACTGAATTAAGTGATTGTGACTTGATTGTTGACGGCATATCAACAACAAGTACTGCAAACCAAGGGCATATTGGTTGCAGACAAACAACTATATCAGCGTCCATATTCCACTCAAATTGGCGGCATACCAATAAAAGTGAACTTTGTTGAGGGCATATCAGCATTGCAGAGGACCGCTTTAAATCCATTTAGACCGTGGAGTTTTGACTCCTTATGACTAGGAAGAACTTAATCATGGAAACAAGGCTCCTGATAACCCTGATCCCGTGGTTAATGTAAGTCAATTATTGTTTTCTTGTTCAAATTGTACAAAAAACATACATACTTTTATACAATATAAAAACATACGTGATTGTTATCTACAATAGAAAATTTGAACGCAAATAAAGAAATTTGGTGAATATAACTATACAAAAAATTTTAAATATATTGCATATAAGAAAAAAAAATAAGTGAAAAAAAAAATAATAATAATAAAAAAATAAATAAATAAAAGGATACTTTATTTAATGAGTAAAATACAAAAAAGATTGAGTTTTCTTCCGTATCCAAAAAGACACAAAAGTCTTACATCAATACCTGAAAATATCGAAGTTGATAAATTTACTTTTGATACAATGAGTTTACCACAACTAAATACAAATACGGGTGCCTCCTCGGTTTCTCCACCGCAACCTACTCAATATAAAAATTTGTATGACAATTTGAAAATACCGGACGCGATCAAAGATCTGCCAAAATTTGATGGTAACCCGAATTCTTTACACGAATTTATAACTAACGTTGAAGAAATTCTGCAATTTATAAGAGGAACCGATGGGACACCCTACGGCCAAGTATTGTTGCGAGCCATCAGAAACAAAATCGAAGGGCAAGCAAACGACATTCTTATCAACAAAACAGAACTATACCCAAGGCTATTCGTATCAGAAGGTATTTATCAAGCAACTAATTGGTTTAGTACAGTAGAAATATGTAATAACAATAACGAAGATATCGAAATCCTACTAGAACAACCCCTCAAAGTCGAAAAATATTTTTCATCCGACCATATAGAGCTAAACAACTGGAACTTTCAAAAACCAACTGAACAAAAAAACATCCAAACTATCATAAGAACCGATCACTTAAATTCAGAAGAAAAAAAGGCACTTATAGAACTCTGTAAAAGTTACGAAGATATATTTTATAAAGAAGGGCAGCAACTGACCTTCACCAACAAAATTAAACACCGAATTGTAACCAATGATGAAATACCCATACATACCAAGTCGTATAGGTACCCTCACATTCATAAAGAGGAAGTTAACAAACAAATTCAGGATATGCTCAATCAAGGCATAATCCAACCCAGCTATTCCCCTTGGAGTTCACCCGTTTGGGTAGTCCCCAAGAAAAAAGACGCGAGCGGCAAACAAAAATGGCGACTAGTGATAGACTACCGCAAACTAAATGAAAAAACAGTCTCAGATCGTTACCCGATCCCAAACATTGCCGAAATATTAGACAAATTAGGAAAATGCTTCTACTTTTCCACGTTGGACTTAGCCAGCGGATTCCATCAGATAGAGATGGATCCAAAACACGTACAAAAAACGGCATTCACAGTAGAAGGCGGTCACTTCGAGTATAAAAGAATGCCGTTCGGGTTGAAAAATGCTCCCTCAACCTTTCAAAGGGTCATGGACCACGTGCTAAGAGGCTTAATAGGAAAAAACTGTCTTGTATATCTCGACGATATCATTGTATTTTCCACGTCGTTGCAAGAACATATACTCAATATAAAAGAGGTATTCGAAAAACTTAGAGAATGCAACTTCAAAGTCCAGTGCGATAAATCGGAATTCTTGCGAAAAGAAATAGTCTTTTTAGGTCATATAATAACAACTGAGGGAATAAAGCCAAACCCTGACAAAATACACGCCATAAAGAACTTCCCAATTCCAAAAAACCAAAAGGAAATTAAGGGTTTCCTCGGGCTGATAGGTTATTACAGGAAATTCATCAAAGGTCTTGCTGATGTCACTAAACCATTAACGGAGTGCCTCAAGAAAGGTAGAAAAATAACATTATCAGAAAAATACATAAAAGCTTTCGAACACTGCAAGAACCTGTTGTCAAACGACCCGATACTACAATACCCCGATTTTGAAAAAAAATTCATTCTTACGACAGATGCTAGTAACGTAGCATTAGGTGCAATCCTTTCACAAGGAACGGTCGGCAACGACAGACCTGTCTGTTATGCAAGCAGAACACTTTCTGATTCCGAATTAAATTACTCGACAATTGAAAAAGAATTACTCGCAATTGTCTGGGCAACGAAATATTTCCGCCCATACCTATACGGTAGAAAATTCACAATAATAACCGACCATAGACCACTAACTTGGCTAATGAGCTTAAAAGAACCCAACTCCAAACTCGTTAGGTGGAAACTCAAGTTAGAGGAATTCGATTATGATATAATATATAAAAAGGGCAAAGCAAATACTAATGCAGATGCACTCAGTCGCATAAAGCTCAACGAAGAAAGCCGCCCGATAGAACAAGACATAGAAATAAACATAAACGATGCAGCATCCATTGCGGCAACACAGGGTTCAACTATTCACTCAGCAGATGAAAACCTCAACGATGGCATATTCATATCCGAACGTCCTCTCAATGAATTTAACATCCAAATCATACTAGAAAAATCTGATACTTGTTCGTCAACTCTTTCGACGATATTTAAAAATAAACAAAGAAGAATTATCAAACAAACCCAATTTAACGAATCAATTATCATTTCAATACTAAAAAACTTTGTACCACCAAACAAAATGTCAGTAATTTATACAGACGATGACACATTCCGAATCGTCCAAGATGTGTATTCAAAATACTTCCCAAATAATAAATTATTCAAACTATTAAGATGCACTACTATTCTGGAAGACATCATAGATAATGATCAACAAGACCAAATAATAAAAGATTATCATGAAAACAGTAATCATAGAGGTATTAACGAAACTTATTGTCACCTCAAAAGGAAATTCTACTTTCCACTTCTCAAAAACAAAATTACACAAACAATCAACAGCTGTGAGAAATGCAAAATACTTAAATATGACAGACATCCACAAAAAATAATGTATCAAAAAACCGAAACACCCTTGAAACCCTTAGATATCATGCACACCGATATATACACTATAAATAGCAAACAAATACTTACCATAATAGACAAATTCTCGAAATTTGCAGCAGCATATACACTAGCAGACAGAACAAGTATATCAGTCATCAAAGCATTAAAAGATTTTATAAGTCATTTTGGCATCCCAAGAAAACTCATTCTTGACCAAGGTAACGAATTCACAAGCATAATTTTCTCCGACTTTTGTAAACAATATGGCATAATCACACACGTAACTTCATTCCAACAAACCTCGAGCAACTCACCAGTTGAAAGGTTACATTCTACACTCACAGAAATCTATCGCCTTATAACAGCAAAAAGAAAAGAGAAAAAACTAGACTTAGAACATAATGAAATTTTATCAGAAACACTTATAACATACAATCATGCAATCCATTCGGCAACGAATTACACCCCATTTGAGTTATACCATGGTAGAACTCACCAATTTGAAAGTAACGTTCAGTATAACAATGAACATGAGTACTTGCAAAAACTGAATGAATTCAAAGAAAAGATATATCCTGAAATCAAATCTAAATTAGAAAAAGATGCTCATAAAAGAATCGATAATCTGAACAAAACTAGACACGAAGCAGAAGATGTGCAAAACAATGATTCTATATTTAGAAAAGAATGTAGAAGAAATAAATTAACACCAAGATTTTCAAAACACAAAGTCAAAAGTAGCAACCACATAACAGTCAAAACTAACACTAACAAAAAAATACACAAAGCTAGAATAATGAAGAAAAGAAAATTAAATAATACAATTTCAGGCTCACATCTGCACAACAATTCCAAATACAAGAAATAAAAGAAAACCAAGGCATCTTACCCCTTCAATTGGGTCCAGCAAGGTCCATAGTAACTTACAAAAACATTATACACATAATCAATCTAGACACATACGGGAAAAACATCATACAAATTCAAAACACTTTAAACATTTTTGAAAAACACAAAATACTTGAAAACACTATTGACACCACAAAAATAAGATTAAAAGAACTAGAAGAAAACTATCAAATACTCTTACCCATAAGAAGGTACAAACGAGGGATATTTAATGGATTAGGAACCGCAATCAAAGTAATCACAGGGAACATGGACACTAACGATGCTGAAGAAATAAACACAAAAATTAGAAACATTCAAAGCAACTCAAACTATCTGAACACAACACTTCACAACGAAATTACATTAAACCACCAAATGGCACACAGATTTCAAATTATCACAGACCATATTAACACTGAACAAGTTAGAATTGAGGAATATGTAAACAAGAATGCAAATAAAATAAAGCATACAGAAGATATGATCAGAGATTTGCAACACATTAACCAAATTAATTACAATATCGATCTCCTCACTAACCACCTAAAAGATATCACAGAAACTATAACACTCGCGAAACTAAATATAATACATAAAAATATCTTGAAACCAATTGAAATTCAAAAAATATATGAAACTATTAATAAACAGAAAATTAGCACAATATCAATTGAACACCTATATGAAATATCGAAACTACAAGCATATTATAATGCCTCAAATATAATTTTAAACATACAAATACCAATCCTTTCACCAGAAGAATACAATTTATATCACTTATTATTACTACCAATCAATAAAACTAAAGAAATAGAAACAAAACCATTTGTAATGTACAATGAACAAAGAATTCAATATTTGACTCAAATATGCCCAAAGATCGAAGGGATATACCTTTGTGAAGAATCACAATATCAAGAAGTAACAAACATGTCACAATGCATCGGCAAATTGATGAAAACCGAACAGGGAATTTGTCCTTTAAACGATATTGGGCAAACCTCTAATATACTGCAAACGGAACAAAACAACATACTACTAATCAATGTTCCAAGCACTTTTATAAAACCTAGTTGCAGAAACAGCTCATTCACCATAAAGGGAACTGCTTGGATCCGCTTCAAGAAATGCAACATTAAAATTAATGGAATACTTTACGAAGATACAGCAGATGAATATTGGGATCAATCGTACATACTACAACTACCCATCGTAAACATAACTAGTAACAGCACAAAGGACGTCCTGTCACTGAAGAAACTAAGACAACAAAACTTCCAACACGAGGAAATGATACTAGAAACCCGAAGAACAACAAGCAACAACCAAATATTTACTTGTTCCGCTGTGGCATTACTGGGCATCCTCATAGCCATCACTTACATAGTAGCCAGAAGGAAGCAAATGATCAAATACATCATACGAGACCTAGACATCGCTCCAACCACCTCACTGTGGCCGTCACTCTACTCTAAGGGGGGAGGAGTTACGGCCGCTACCGCAACCTCAACAACAACACCAACTCGACAACCTCCAGAAAAGCCACCAAGGGCAAGAAGCTAGCGGTCATCAACACCGGAAATGCAGACGTAACAATAATTGGTTAAAATTAAGAAATTTAATACTTATTGCAATAATATAGCTTATTAATCATTTACTGTAATAATATTTCTATAGAATTTAGGTTATATGTAATAAATTGCGTATTAAGCAAATTTAATATTGTAATACTTATCAATAAGCATAAAATGTATAAATAGTAGTTAAGAATCAATTAATAAACACTTGTGATTTGGGTGTCGAAAAGAAACTTGCTGTTTTTTTTAACATTGGTGCGGGGCGATAATATAACTCGCGCTTCACAGCAACTAGACCTTTCAAGGAGGTTTTAATTTGTTGCAATTATCCATTGGAGGATAGTTCCATATGTAGAAGTCCACACAAGTGGGGAAAGTTACTGATCGGAGTGGCCAGGACGAGTCTTTTACATATGGTTCAAGCAACTCACAACTTCCGGGATTAGCCTAAGTATTCTCTGGGTAGTTTCCGAACACTCGTTCGGTAAAGAGCTAACGTGAGAAGGCGAAGCATTCCAGGATAGCTGGTTGTGCGCTGAGTTTGGGACTCGGCACATCGAAATTCCCCCTGATGGAAACACAAACAAAGTCTCGGATGAAAACTGCTTATTTTGATGACGACCCCTGCAAACTTACTAAGGATAACGATTCGAGGGCATGCACCTGGAATGTCCGGTCCCTTAATGGGGAAGGTGCCTCTACCCGGCTGGGCACAGCCATTCAAGCGATGCGATGGACGGGCCAAGGCAGGAAAAACTTAGGACCTTGCGACGTCTACTACAGTTGCCATGTAAAAGAGCGCAAATTGGGTGTTGGACTTATTGTAGGAGAGAGACTTCGTCACTAAGTACTGTCCTTCACTCCGGTGGACAAGCGTCTCGCATCAAAGCGCGATTTTTTAACATCTCGCTAATTTACGCCCCCGCCTCGACGGAAGAGAAGGACGATACGACCAAAGACTCCACCTATGAGTGCCTGGAACTTTCTTATGAGCGCTGCCCCCGCCATGACATAAAATTCGTGTTTGGCGACTGCAACGCCAGGGTGGACAAGAAGAGAATTTTTGGTCCCACAGTCGGAAAATTCAGCCAGCACAACGAAGCATCCGGAAACGGACAGAGGCTGATCGACTTCATCTGAGCCCGAAACATGGTAGTATGCAGCACCAGATTGCAGCATAAGAAGATACACCAAGCTACCTAGCTGTCCCCTGATCGAAAAAAGCGAAACCAGATCGATGATGTTGTGATAGATGGAAGACACGCTTCTAGTATATTGGATGTACGTACGATCCGAGGACCCAACATCGACTTGGATCATTAAATCATTGTAGTCAAACTACGCACACACCTCTGTGCAGCAAAAAGCGTACATCTACCTACTCAAAGAATGTTCAACATCGGAAAGCTGAAATCACAAGAGACAACCAGAAGATTCGCGTTGGCTGAGATTTAGTGGCCAACTTTAGATTCTTTATGTCTTCAGATAAGTGAAGGGAAATGGAACGAATATTCTAGTATGCGCATACAGCTCGGCTGCCCCAAAGGTTATATAAAACTCTCCTACTTTATCGAAAATTCTTCAGGACTTCAAGTTGTAGATGAATTCCATTGCAAAATTAGGTATACTACTCCGGTAGTAAGAGAAAGTGGCAGACGAATATGCAGTCAACGAATCTTCGGGACAACCAAACAGTAAGTAAGTGAAATAGTAAATTATATAATAAAAATAGAAGATAAATGAAATTATTATATTAAAATTTTTCTAAAACTCTTTTTATAGAAAATCACCCCAATGTGCATTCTGCATAAAATTCTTAGTTACGGAAAACTCCATTCTCATTAGCTTTATCAGAAACTAGAACCAATCAATTTGGATTTAATTAATGTTTACGACAAGACATCATTTACAACAAGAGACATGGCACATATATGAGTATACCTACATATTTAGATATATAGTAATATATATTTATGTAGGTATGTCCAGACACATATTAATTAGAAGCAGCTACATATCTCTATGGAAAATCGCGATAAAGGTAAACTTCAAATACACGCATTGCCACTTCTCTATGTTTTTGCGTTATGTATAAGTATATAAGTATATACGTGTGGGTATGTATATGCATGTATAGACTAGTACAGTATGAACAAATATACCCTGCAGAGAAATTCACTATTGTAATTAGAATCAGTTGGTGTTCAGTGCATCTCCTTTTCGATGATTCGGAACTAGTACCACACCCGAAAGATGAGCTCCTGTAAGCTCTGCAAACTTTCTTATAGCATTATTTATAGTGAAGTGGTGTGTTAGCCCAGGCTACCGAAGAAAGGAGCACCCGGTGACCTTAATCGTCTAGCTGGCAAGCCCGGTCATTTACAGAGAAAGTGATCAACAGTTTCCTTTTCTGAAAGATCCCCACAGCTTCTGTAATGAGAATTACATAGTAAACCTAGCTTTGCTGCTTGTGTGCCGATCGTTCAATGACCTGTAAACATAGCTACGAGTTTCCTGCGTCTATTTTACTGGGACCAAAGGATTATCGAAATAGCACTTGAAGAAATGAAGCTCCATCTTTTCTGCGCTTTCTTAAGGTGTTTAATTGCCCCTTAACAACAACTGAGGGGGGATGCCCGTGACCGTGTCGGAGATCTCTAACGCCAATTCAGTCCTCTTCTTGGCAAGCTCATCAGCATTTTCCTATGTCCTGGAAACCAGATCAGAGAAGTGCTACCTGCACATCCAAGAGATTTGATCGTTTCCTTACAGGAGTTTGGGAAGTACTAAATTCGATTCTTAAAGATTATTAAAATTAGAGCAAAAAAGCACACATCTCCATAGAGACTGATTAATTTGTCCAAGCAGATCCCTCCTCATCCACATACCTTCAAGTGAGCACCGTGCGGTTTGTACAACTTGGAGAGGTCTTCTGTGAAGAAACAATCATCAAGCGTAAATTTACGGTTCCGGGTCACAGCTGTGATTTCCAAGTGGAGGAGGCCGCTATGAAAGCTATACAGCCGCGAACTCCTTTAATATCTTGTAAGAAAATAAAAATATATTCTAATACCCAAGCTGACGGTGGATGGCTTACTTCCATTTCGAACGCATCTGACTCTTTCGCTATTAAATGAATATACTTTGAGATACAATACCTTGCAGTTAAATACAGAGCTGTTGAGTTGGATGGGCCGGGCAGCCTTGAGTTATTAGCTCCGTGCACAGAGAGGTTTGGGTACCTTTAGCTACTTCCGGTATTCTGATAGGCAAGCAGACCTGAGGTCAATTTAACGAACTCTGGGCAAGAACACTGGCCTGCAGAGTTCTAATCTTAAACGGATCGGAAGCAATCGAAGTAGCTTTTGGAACTAAGCGAGCCACAACTCTCGTTAGTGGTGGAATCATCTTAGTATCTATTGCGCAGCTATCAGACTGGCTTGGAGTCCATATTTCCAATTAATCATGACTCACACAGACATATATTTTGCGCACCCAAACCTAGTTCCCGTAATAAACCTAAGATAGCGCTGGATTGGGCTGAGCGCACGTGCCTTTCTTCCGGCCGCATCCGATCAAGATGCCTCATCTTTCTTCGCACTATAGCATCGCATTCGATAAAAAGGTGTGCTGGAGTCTCCGGGCACTGGTCGTTGAAATGAGAGGAGTCAGTGGACCATACCCCAATGATGTGCAGATGGCTACGGCTTTGCAATCTGCAATGATCTGTGAGAATGCCCGTGACCATTATAAGTGCATTTTTAGAGAGCGTTATGAGTTGTCTGCACCTCCTTTGATTATACTCGCCTCAGTAAAAACTTCGCCTAGAGTAGCCCCATTATTTGGTATCTTAGCTTTCGCTCATCACTTCTAAATTGTTCATTAATGTTGTGTTGTCCATTAGTAACGAAGGGCTTTGGACCTATTGGTAACAAGGTCACCTCTCTAGTCACTACATCCGCTACTTCGTTCCCAGCTATACGCCTGTACCGTGGAATCCATATAAGCCGCATGCGATTGTGTATTCCAAGCAAATTCAATTTCTCGACGCATTTAAGTACTTATGAGGACTTGACCGCAAAGAATGACTACAACTGAATGCCGCCTAACTGTCGCTCGGAATCGCAATTCCCTCATTCCGGAGGATTCCGTCCTTCCGGAGGTGATATCCAGGGTTACTATTAAGTAGCATTCTTTAGATCTTTCGAACCAGCGAGCACCGTTTATTGCGACCTGTACCAGCTGAGTAGCGGGATTTTGGTTTACTGTGAATAGTGGATCTGCTTTTCTTTTCTCTGCAAGATTATTTTTTATATTTTCATATAGAGCGCTTAAGCCAAGTGACCTTCTGAAACCAGGCTGAGCCTGTTTATTTCCATCACTTCTCGCCGCAGAACTACTGTCAAGTATTATTTCGCGGAGAGCGAAGGCGATTAGCCGCTGCTGCTGTGTTGCAATCTTTCCAGACGCCTCACCTCTTTCATAATCTTCGCCACTAAATCGCATGCCACATTCCACTTTTCCTTTGAGCCGTGCATGTGATGCTCGAAGGTTTCCGGCGAAAGAGGTTCTCCAAAGGTTCTATGAAGCTTTTCTTTCGCAGAACGGTGCGAGCACTGAAGAATATGCGGTGAACGTCCTCTTTAACCTCTCCGTCGCAATATTCCTAATAGGGATTGTCGTCTTAGTCTGTATAAATATGCTTTAAAGCGTCTATGTCCGCTCAACTGTATCAGGTTGCTTTAGATGGGTTGAACGCCTTTTGGCGGAGTTATTGCACCTTGTTTGCCACTCATCGATGCAATTCTCTCGTAAAGCCGCACGAGTTCACAGACTTATAGGCCGCTGTGCTCTCGCTATTTGGGCAGCTTCTATTACAAATATGTCTAGCGGGTACATAACAGATATTACCAAGGCTGTATCGTCGGTCATCGTTTTAAATGCGCTACATATGCGTAGTGCGCACAGCCAGTAAGTAGACTTTAGACCTCGAAAGTATGATCCATGAGGCGTTTTGTTCACCATACCAATTTTGACTTTTCACGACATTATCTAGAAGCGGGCGGTGACTTTATTTTGGTCCTCGTACGTTTAACATAAGCCTCGACAGCGCCGCCGTAGTAGTGGCCTTTTAACTATCATAATTCCCAAATATTTTACTTCAAAAACGGTCAATGTGTTGAAGTCTCCAATTCTATTAGGTGCGCAACTAAGTTCCCGCTGCTTGTCAATAGATGCCGCCAACAGTGTGCACTAGTCGATTCTAACATAACCTAAACGTCATAAACCAAGCTTAGGCATATGATCA
The DNA here is from genome assembly GCF_027943255.1 of Anastrepha obliqua. Lineage (NCBI taxonomy): Eukaryota > Metazoa > Arthropoda > Insecta > Diptera > Tephritidae > Anastrepha > Anastrepha obliqua. Next base: position 87,227,308 of record NC_072895.1, on the reverse strand, counting down.
ACAAAATGCTTCGACACATTAGTGATTTTGGTTTGGTATCATATACTTTTGGTTTTGTGAAAATGTCTGATTTTGTGCCGAGTAATCGAATAATTGCGGGAAGTGTTGATTTTCCTCTTTCATTCGAAAAAAACAAAAAGCGGTGGCTGAAGCGCATCGAGAGCTACAAAAAGTTTATAAAGATGCTGCTTTAAGTGAAACAACGTGCCAAGATTGATTCCGTCGCTTCAAAGACGGTGATTTTAATGTTAACGTCCGTCAGCGTGAAGGAAGGCCAAAAACCTTCGAAGACGCTGAATTGGAGACACTGCTCAATGAGGATCCATGTTAAACGCAAGAAGAGCTTGCTTCAATATTCGGAGTTACCCGCCCATCCATTTCCAAGTGATTGCATGCTTTGGGAATGATTCAGAAACAGGGCATTTGGGTTCCTTATGAGTTAAAACCAAGGGATATTGAACGTCGTATTTTCGCCTGTGAACAAGTGCTCCAGCGACAAAAAAGGAAGGGTTTTCTTCATCGCATGGTGACGGGTGATGAAAAATGGACTCACTACAGCAATCCAAAGAAAAGAGAATCATGGGGACTGCCCGGTCATGCTTCTATTTCGTCGCCTCGGCCGAATATTCACGGTGCGAAGGATATGCTATGTACATATTTGGTGGGACCAAGTTGGTGTTATTCACTATGAACTGTTAAAGCGAAACCATCACTGGGGATCGGTTTCGACTTTAATTGATGGGATTGAGTCAAGCACTGCGCGAGAAGCGGCCGCAATACGCGGAGAGGCATGAAAAAGTGATTCTACAGTATGACAACGCTCGCCCTCACGTTGCCAAATCTGTTAAAACCTACCTGGAAACACTGAAATGGGAAATCCCATCCCAGCCGTCATATTCTCCAGACATTGCGCCGTCCGATTATCACCTGTTCCGATCGATGCATGGAATAGCTGACCTGCAGTTCTATTCATATGAAGAGATAAAAAAAATGGCTTAATCCGTGGATAGCCTCAAAAGATGAACAGTTTTACCGCGACGGTATACGAGATCTACTACAAAGATTAGAAAAAGTAGTAGCCAGCGATGGGCAATACTTTAAATGATTCACTTGTAACCATTTTTTCAGAATAAAGTAATATTTTCAGCAAAAAAAACAGCGAGAACTTAGTTGCGCACCTAATAAAAGAGTCCTCTCTGGCTTTTTTCGGCTGAATATAAGGACAACTTTGAATATCCCTGCAGGGTATGCCCATACATATGGCACTTGTGTGCACCTCATTCATATGCTTCACATAGTAACGAAATATAATTAGAAGCAACAACAACAATCAAGAAACAATACAACGTCAAATAAATGTGCACATAAAAGGGATGTTAACGAAACGCACTGCACGTCCTCAAGCATGCGTATCTATGTATGTATGTGCTTATTTATGTATACACATCTACATAGAAATACCGCAGCTTATGTACTAAGCGCATTTCCCCTTTTTCAGATAATTTTAAGTTTAGTATCGTAGATAATTTGCTATGTGTGTGTGTGCGTGCGTGTGTATTAAACTAAACGCATGCACATTAGGGGAAGCACATGAATCGTTACATAAGCGCAAATAAATGTGTACTTACACATACATACATGCACCCATACGTACGTAACTAAATTCGAGTGAATGTGTGCGTTAATAACGCGTGCACGCACAGCGTCAAGCGGGTGGGAAAAAGGGTTAAAAATCTTTGCTGGGCCACATCCACCCCCAGGCGACCGATGTTGCCAGACGTTGGGTAACCACTTACTTAGCAACGGGACATAAAAAAAAGATATCTTATAGGTAAGTAAATTATAATAGCAGGAAAACTTAGCACCGCCACTGCTTTTCTTTGTTTTCCTTGCCTTCTAAGGAAGCAGCGGTTTTTCGGCGCTGAAAAAGGATGTGCGTCATAGCGCGGCATTAATGCGACGAGCTGTCAAGCGTGTGTCTGTGTATCTATACACATAAACACAATCATTCACATCCATGCATACGTTTAGGACAAAAATTCCACTTTGCGGCCATTATGAATTCATGTGGCTGGCTGCTGACGTTAAGCCTTTTCCTTTGGCCAGCATCTGACTTGGCATTTTCTTTGCCACTTGCCATGCACGCAGTTGTTTTTGGTTTGTTCTTACGAATTCCCTTGCAACTACAATTATGACAACAATTTTTCGTAATGCTAAATTTTTGTTGTTTTTGCTTTCATTGTCATTAGTAGTAGCCGCGAGTGCAGCGCAGAACACACAGATTTTAAATATTTCATATATTTTGTCGCAACTTCTCTCCATGCCTGGCGCGCAAAAATTAAGCGTTTCCTTTTAACTCCCCAGGGTATAATGAAATCGGTTTTTTCCTGCTTTGGTTTGGCTTGAAATTTCATATTAAATAATGAAAATAAATGATATACGCAAAGAAAACGATACCTCAGTGCATGCGAATTAGTTTTGGGTTTCAGCAAGCGGCAGCGCTTTGCTGCATATTTTATTCAAATACGAGTACTCATACAACTGTCCATCGGCGCTGTAAAAAATAATTTTTGCTTAACAAAAAGCACAAAAATCAAACAAAAATTTATTTTATGCGCATTTTCTATTATTACTAGTTACTCGCATGCCCTGAACACTCAACTACTACGCATTCTATGCCTGGTATGTACCTAGAAATATAGAAATTCAATCATCTGCAGCTGCCTTGCCTCATAAGTTTTTGGTACTCGTATACATAAAACTAGTATACCGCTATTTCCCGCCCGATTGTTGAGTGTCATTGAAAATTTGCATATTTTTTCTATTTTTTGCACCGATCACACACAGCCGTATCACCACCCTTCCGTTCTTGTGCCTATTACCCAGCTACCCAGAGATTTTTTAATGCGTCTATCCCTTCGATCAAAGGAATTTTTATTCTTCACCGCATCCATACAGGCATATTTTCCTCATATTACCATTCAGTGTTCACAGCCAGAGAATAGAATATGTATTTGTATGTATGTAAGTACTCCAAGCCTATTGTATGACGCGATTGTAAAAGGTGGTAAGCTGCGTTTTTCATATGTAAATTAGTTGTACCTACTTTGCAATTAGAAATATTTTGAAATTTTAATAATTAAGTTTTTTTTCTGATATATATAATTTATCAAGCTTATCGGTTGTTTAACTTTTAGTGAGTACAAACAGAAGTTTATATTACCAATCTGTTTTCTCACTGTCCGCTTATGATGCTGAGCCATTTTATATGCAGCAAAATTCTCAACATCGCATACCAAAAAAAGTCAGAAATCAACGCAGTTTTTGAGCGCCTGCTAACTTACACTTAAGGGGTTACAACGCCAAAAATGCGCTAAAAGAAAAACTGTTTTTAGAAGGGATCACAACAGAAATAAATATAAAAAAATTCTACACATTGTTTGTTAGTACTTAAACTTTATAAAAAAAAAATATTTTAAGTTTTCTTTACAAAAATTAGTATATAAAGAATCACGTGACTCAAACTACAATGAAAAAAAAGTTGCTCCACGGTCTGCATCATTTCTCCCTGAAATGTTGATGGATCTGCTTGTAAAATAAAGTTTTAGTTATAGTTGTCGAACCGGATTGAAAATTTCAATTTCGAAAAATTTTGCAATTTACGATATTTAACAAAAAAAAAAGTATGCGTTTTACGTCATAAATGTCATACTTTAAATATGCTTATAAATTTTTTTAATAAAAATATCAAAAATCCGGCTCAACAGACTATAGAGAAAACACTTTCGAATATTTAAAAAAATAATAATAAAAACTGTATGAATTATCAAGCAGACCGTTCCGGAAAAAGTGGTTTCGAGAAAAAAGAGTTTAAACTTTGAAGTGCCTCAAACGAAGGACAGTTACCTGAGCGCATCAAACTCTCGTTGGGCAGTTACATTTCCTACCACAACTTTGTATCTATGGAGAATTTTTACAGTCGACTTCCACAGAAATACGCTTAAAACTATAAAAAATAATAATCTAATATATAAAATAAAAAAAAAACGTTTTTTGAAAATTCTGGTCGTATGTAAACGCTTAACACTAAAATTTATTATTTAATAAACTTGAAGTTGCTGTAAAACTGCGTACTAAAAAGTTTTTAAAATATTCTGATTGAAAAAATAGTATTAAAATAAAATAATATTTTCGATGTAAAATTTTTGAGATCTCTTTTTTGTTTTTGTTTTTTTTTTTATGAATTTTATACACTGCTTGAAACTTTGATTTAGATGGTTTTTGTTATATTTACAATAAACAATTTCTGGAAAAAAAATTTACGAAACAATTTTGCGTGAAAAATATTGCGAATACTGTAAAGAGATAAAGTGACTTAATTATGTGGGCATAAGGGTGTATTTTTTCATGCAACTAAAATATGTGATGCTTGCTCAATTATCTCTTATAGTATCAGTGGTGTCAGCATTTTCACGTTTAGCTAATACTAATAATTAAAAACATGATACACTTGACCAATTTATCGATTGATTTATTTGGAGGCAGGCAAACTGACGATACCGGACATAGAAACTTACCTTTCTATGGTATGGAAAGGGACATGGAGGGTAGGGGAGTACCGTTATGGCACGGGTGGCTCTCTCGTCAAATGGCCTAAACAGTGGGTGGTAACAAGCAGATGCTACTTTTGCCGTTTTGCTTCAGGACAATAACGGACGTTGAGTTTAGTGCTCAAACTGCTTTCCGAAGCGTTACTTAATGGTTGTACCGGGGGCATCGGTACTTTGATGGTGGGCGATTTAGTTCAGGTTAAAGTCCCACACTAATGGGGCTAGACTCTCGATACTTTCTTCTCATAAAAAAACACCTTCTCAATGATTTGTGGTGTTGTTTCACTTTTTGAGCGTCCACTAAGTGGTTCATCTTCAACGCTTGTACGAATACAAAAATCAAAAATCAAAATCACTTTCTTTTTATTCAGCAAGAAAAGATTATTCAAAAACAAAATTGGATGATTAATTTTGCGCCATCGTGTACTCTAAAACCAATCGATGCGCAGTTAGAAATGGAGGAATAGATTCATTTGATATTTTTTTCGTTTTTTCATGAATTTGTAATTTCATAGACTACGAGGAAGCATTTGACACTGTGCAACACGACAAATGGTTCAATATTTTACGACCCTTGTATAGCGATGAAAAAGAACTCCAAGCAATTCAGAAAATGTATATTATCACCAAACAGTGCATATTATTGGTCGATAGTGTCATAGGTGGTTGCGGCACTGAAGACATACCGATATCAGAAGGTGTCCGACGAGGCTGCATACTCTCTTCACTGCTCTTTGATATATACTCCCGAAGAATATTCCTGGAATCATTAGAGAGGAGTTAGGATAGTAACAAAGCAAATGGCGTCATTATAAACAAAATCAGGTGCGCCGTCGATACAAATCTACTGTGCTACAACAATGCTGTCCCTTAAAACCTGGTCGACAATGTTTGCCAAAGTGAACTATATGGCCTTAAAATCAACATCAGCAAAACTACTTATAAATACTTGGTTGTTAGCCGAAGAAATACATACAAAAATACTTATTTAACAATCAGCAATACCCCTGTAGAAAAAGTAAGTAAATTTAGATATCTTAGTCGCCTGCTCAGCGAATACTGGGATGTCTCAACAGAAATATCGTAGGATGTCGCATTGAAAGGCAAGCTTCGAATTTCGTTTCTTTCACGTGCTAATCGGCGCCAGTTGGAAACACCAAGTGGAGACAAGTTCTTCTCCACCTGATCTTCCTAACATAGAGAAGGGCTTCTTCTTCATCTGTTTCCACCAGCTGGTACTGGACCGAATACTTTCAGAGCCAGAGCGCTTGTGTTCATTCGGACGACATGACCCGGCCAACGTCGCCGCTGGATCTTTTTTCGCTGCGCTATGTTCATGTCATCGTAAAGCTCATACAGATCATCGTGCCATCGCCTGCGATATTCACCGTTGCCAACGTGCAAAGGTCCAAAAAACTTGCGCAGAAACTTTCTCTCAAACACTCCTCAGGGAAACCGCATCGTGTTGTCATCATCCACGCTCCGCCGGGTGCCGATATGCGAGTGCGCCGACTGTTTGTTTGATGACAGGAGGTACTTCATTTCGTCCTCGTGCACCACCAGATCCATTCAGTTTGCTTCTTTATCCAATTTGAAAGAAACAGAACTAACAGCGCGAATCTTAAGGTCGATTATGTCTCATAAAAAATTGGGCCTGCGCGATTAAATTCTGTAGACCAAAACGGAACGGTTTGTTCACATGGAATCCCCGATAGCGTCGATTATTTAGCTTTATCTTCAATATTTTTTAGTTTTCTCCTTTCGCCTTAATATCACTATGAAAATTAAATTTAAAAATTAATTTAAATTTGCAAAAAAGGGCGCCATGCACGGATTTTAGGGTGGGTGGTCAATATCAGCGAATCCCGTAGCTTTTAAGGCATCATTTGCCATCAAAGCGTTTTGAGCCCTGTGGTTACCCTGTTTTGCAGAAAAAGCACTCCGCTCGCTAACGTGTAACATCACTAGCAAGATATAGACTAGCAAGATATAGTACTGCAATGGTGGTCGATTCTTAACACATCAGAAAGTGGTGCGCCGTCTCATACTCCTCTCCACAAGCTGGGCAGAGTGCACTATCTGAGATGCCCACCTTTTCCATGTGCTTTGCCCATAGAAAGTGGCCCGTCATCAGTCCAACCAGCCTCCTACAGTCCCCTCTGCTTAGTGACAGGAAGAACTGCGACAGTCGGTCGGACATGACAGGTAATATCAGTTTTGTCCATCTGCAGCTTCTCTCAGCCTGCCAAGCACGCTTGTGGGTTAAAGTATTCCGTTTGCTAAACGTGGCTGCAGAAGGTAACGGCAGATCGGGCTCCGGGCCAAAAAAGTTGGCCTCAGAGCCCAGCCTGGCTAAAGAGTCAGAGATCTCGTTTCCCACGATACCCACGTGTCCCGGGACTCAAGTTAGCATCAGGCTATTATGTCTACCGACATAGTTCAGTCTGGATTTACAGGACTCGGACTACCCTTGAAGAGGTTGGAGGGCTGTCTAAGGCCATGAGCGCTGCTTGGCTGTCGCTGCAGACACATATAGATCTGCCTCTCCATCTGTTTTCCGAACCTAGTAAATTAGCGGAGTACGCCGTTCATTGCTGTTCTTTTAGACAAGTAATCATTTATTGAACTGCACTAACTATCCCAAAAAATTTTAAAAAATTATCTTCGTTGCAATTTTTAGCACCTCATAATATAGGGGCTTTACAATTATATGCTCCTAGGAAAAGGTTTTACAGAAAACTTGTGCATGGCGAAAATGCATTTGACATTACATGTCTGTAGTGGAGGCCGTACTCAGGGCGAGCTGGAAGATTGTCTAAGTACGATGGGTTAAGGTAGGTATGTAGAAGTGGCAGTCGGTCTCTAGACCTTTGCCGATCCATTGCGATATCACAGTAACAGTTTATCTGCTACTCCTCGGTAAGAAGAAAAGAATATTCAGAGCATCGGGGGAGGTAGTTCTAAGAGCGCCGCTGATACATATAAGCGCCATACATTGAACCCTCTGAAGTCTGTCTGTAATTGTTGTCTTGCCGAAAACCGTCCACCAGACTATAATCCCTTAGAGGAGGATTGGGCTGCTAACGGTCATATATAGCCAGGAAGTGTTCTTCGGAGAAAGCTCCACCTGCATCCTATTGCGTTTTTTCATGAGAATAAAGCTACAGCGGCGCTCTTTACTCTGTACTCTATCTCTTATTTCTAGCCTTAAACCATTTAATGTTGGGTTTACAAATTGTGGAAGTTTGTATTTCAGAACTAACTTCTGAGGATTCAAATTCATGCCGTTATTGAGAGTCTATCTAAGATAAATAAGAGTGATCTGCATTAGATCGCTTAGAGTTGGAAGATATTTGCCACATGTGGCAACAACTATGTCGTCGGCATAAGCAAATACTTTACAGCCCCGACCATCGAGCATCAAAAGCTTATCGTTGACGGCCAGGTTCTACGGAAGAAGAGAAAGAATGACTCGTTGAGGAGTTCCTCGGCAGACTGCCCGAGCGGTGCAAGAAGCACCTAATTTGGCAGTTATTTTCCGACTTACTAGCAGGTTTCGTACTATTTGTCTAATTGACATATCAACTCCAATTCTACTAAGGGCCGAGAATATTTTTTCTGGAGAGATATTATTAAAGGAATCTTCAATGTCTAGGAAGGCTGCTAGAGTATACGAGTATTCTTTAACCAAGAAAGATTTCTCAATAATACCAAGGGCATACGCGGTGGGTATAAGTTGCACATAAACTCACTCGGCTAAGGCAGCATCACTGATACATAAAACCTTTTTCCTTGTTCTCTACTTAATGCTATTATTAAAAATAGAATTCCCCAATCAGCAACGAGAAAAACATTGGAATGGCAATAAATCTCAGCGTTGGAAACGTAAACAACTATTGTGAGATAAATTGGCAGTGAAAGCATATTAATTTTAATATGGCAACCAATGGAAGGAAAAATAGAATTCGCCAACGAGTAAAGAATAAAAAACGAAATCTGTATACTACAAGTATATGAACGGCAAAGCATCGCAAAAGGGTGGAAGGGATGAGCTGAAAAGGCGATTTGCCAAAGAAAATAATAATTCTTCATTTTTTTGTTAAATGGCAGGGAAATTAATGGAGAATACTTGTACGAGATCAAACAACGGAAACGGAAGTGAGTTTATATTTTGCATGGACATAACGGTAGATGTGTGCACATTACTAAAGCTTTTTTTTATTAATGGGTATATTTGTGAAAAATTGACAACTGAACAATTTGCAAGAGGACTTGAGTGCGCTAAGACAGTTAGCAACTAGAATTTGATTTATAAATACTTGACACAAATTTATGCGCCCCCAAAGATGAAACCAGCGACTCACTGCAATGATGGGTGTGTAAGAAATATGGCGGCTGCTGTGTGTTATTTGTTATTTCCATATAATAATTTTTTCTGGGCGCTTCCCACTTCCACAAATGGCGCCATAAATTATATACTCTCGAGCGAGCACCCTCTCGTGTGAATCTAACAGCGGCGGGCGAAACAGAGTTTTATTGAAGCCATGTGATTTCGAATGTGGAAGAGTAAAGTTCACGCTCATGTGTACATGCATGTGCAACTAAAAACACAGTTATGTACATATTGTACATATATATGCATATGTTTGGCCATGTGAGGGGGTGCAATTTTTCTAAACTACTCGCAATAGCAACAAACATGGCAGCGCGCATTGTCGCATAGAAATTTCAATTGCCACAAATTTGGCATAGGAAGTGGCCGTATGGATGCGTTCGAAAGAAGGGTTGGGCACGAGATGCTGTGGCACGTGTGGTAAGTATGTACATGCGAGTGTAAGTGCCGTACAACAACAAGTGGTGCATGTACATATGTAGCATATAGAGTATGTAGGTAAAGGCACCCACGGCAAATACTTTGCGCTTCCTTTGCCCTCGCGGGTAATGTAAATGCCACATACTAGCTGTAGATGCTTACATATCGGTGTTGCCAGATTAACCATTTTAGCTGTAAATAAAAGTTTTTTAAACACGCCTGTATTTCTTTTTAATGATCTCGTAGTACAAATTAAAGGTTTTTCGGAATTGTAAATTTGAAAGAATAAATTATAAAATCTTAAATTTTCATTTCTGTTTTTTTGCATTGCAATAAAAACATCCAAAACTATTTTATTAAAAAGGTAAGAAAAATAAATAAGCAACAAAAGATAAATTAAAAATTCTAAGAACAAAAGAGTTCTTAAAAAATACTTCAGTTTTTACAAAATTTAAGGTATGGATTAATTTCATTTCACTTCATTTGTTGAGTCTATGATTACGAAGGCTTACAGGAGAGAGCTACAAAATTACTTAAATATAATATATAAAGATAAAACTTAAATTAAAAAATAATGAGCGGTTTTACGCCTTTCCACAGGGAACCGAATGGAGCAAAGGGAAGGTGATTGGAAGATGCAATATTGAAATCTACACTGACGGTTCTAAAATGAACTGTGGTGTGGGAGATGGCTTCCATTTGGAGCCACTCAACTTATCTCAGTCAATTCGACTTCCTAACTATGCCAGCGTGTTTCAGGCAGAACTATTAGCGATGAGAGAAGCTTGCAAATCACTAAAACTCTATAAGGAAGATGGTGCAGGAGTAGTTATCTTTTCAGACAGTAAAGAAGCTATCAAGGCCTTAGAGTCCAACTTCATTTCATCAAAACTAGTCTTACAGTGTAGAGAGAAACTAGAAATACTTAGTCATTGGCTTGATATTACTCTGATATGGGTTCCCAGTCATACGAGGTAATGAGATAGCGGATGAGGTGGCAAGAAAAGGTTAGGCACTAGACAAAGCAGAGGCAGTGGTAGTCGCCACCCCACTCAACACAATAAAAGCATTCACTGCTTCACACTATTATGCTTTAGCCGAAAAAAGGTGGAAGCAGTTAACTACATGTATTACAATAAAAAACACATTGCCATCGTACAAAATCCAGATTACGAATCACCTGTTAGGATGTTCTCGGCCAAATATTTCACGCATCACTGCAACCCTTACAGGTGATTGGAAGGTAGGGTATCATGCAGCCAGACTCATCCTCCCCTTCAATCCCATCTGCAGAAGCTGTCAAGCGGAAGGGGTGAAGGAAAGTCCTTTCCACTACTTTTGTGAATGTCCAGAGCTAGCTGAGGCACGACTTCGCTCTTTCGGCAAGCCTTTCTTGCAGCAAATTAATGAGATCTCAGACATCGAGATAAAGAATTTGCTGCTATCCTTGAATCTCACTAAATGGATGTGACTTCGAAGCAAAAAACAAAAAAGAAAAAAAAAACACTTTCGATCATGTGGGAATAAACAGTTTAGATTGGATTGATTTGAAATTACTGAGAATTACTTTAACTTCACTAGGGAGTTATAAAGCATTTTCCTGGTAAAAGGTATTTCAAAAGACGCGCCCGATGTTGTTTGAAACATTTACAAATTTAGATGCTTTCAGGTTTCAATATTTTTATTCAAACTACGGCTCTTAACGATTATGTGTGAGAAATGAAATAATTTAATATACTACCAGCTCCTCGCCACCATGCTTGAATAGCTCAGCCGGCAGTGCGTCGGCTTCCACTGCTTTATGGTCTTTTAGCCGCTTTATCGCTATTCTCACTTCGTCATGGTCGGGTAGCGGGACGACGGTTCCGTCATCAACGATTGGGGTATAGGAATCTTCACATTTTCTGTGACATGGGCAGTTGTCACTATATAACAATTTCGTAAAGTGTTCCGTCCATAACTAAAGTACGCTCCTGATGTCAGTCTCCAGATCACCGTCTTTGTTCTTACAGAAAAACGGAGCTTGGTGTATTTTCTTATGTTGGAGTCTGGTGCTGCAGACCACCATGTTTCGAGCCCCGGCGAAGTCGATCAACCTCTGTTCGTTACCGGAAAAAAAATTACCAATTCAGGCGCATAGAGAAGTAATCTTTGGTGGTATTGTTCTTCTCTTCACGAGGATATCAAACAGCCTCGCAAAGGCAGCTTCCCCATTAAGGCACCGGACATTCCAGGTGCATGCCCTCAAATAGTTATGCTTAGTTCGTTTGAACGGGTCGTCATCAGAAGGGGTCGTCATCGGCAGTTTTCATCCGAGGCTTTGTTGCCGTTTTCTTTAGGGAAGGATTTTCACGCGGCGAGTCCCAAACCCAGCGCACAACCAGATAGCCTGGGTTGATTCGCCTTCTCACATCAGCTTGGCCTTAAACGGATGTTCGAAAGCTATCCAGAGGATATATAGACGAAGTCCGAAAGTTGTGAAAAAACAGCTGATTTGGGTAAATGAGCTAATTTTATTTGGTTTGGTTATTTACAATTTATTAAAACTGTTTTTGGAATAAAATATCAAACAAGTGGCCCCCTTTATTAGCAATCACAAACTGCGATCTTTTTTCAGCGGTTGTCATCACCTTGTCAAGCATTTCGGGTTTTATAGCGTCGATTTCGCGTTGTTTCGGTGTAAAGCGATCCATGGTTGAAATTGTACTGAATTGAAGTATCGAAAACATGTGTGCTGAAGTCGATCGATTGGTAAATGACAAAATTATTCAGCGTTTACATACCGATAGAAAATATGGCACACCCTCTTTCCTCACTTGCGTGGACTTGTACACACGGAACCACCCTCCAACCAAACCGGTTAGGAATTATTCACTACTAAAAGCTAGACTGCACTTGTGAAAGACCCTTTATCAGGATTCTTAAAGCTTCAAATGCATCAAAAATGAACAAAGCAACTTACGAAAAGTAATTAAAAGGAATTTCATTAAAACAAATTTATTTAGTACTTTCATTTTATTAGTACTTTCATTGCAACTGGTATAACATTACATATCTACATATACTAACGAGCAATTTTTGTGGAGATTTGGAGAAAACAAATAATTTATGTTAATCCTCAGCAAAATACAATTCATACTTTTAACTGAATTTGGTTTTTGTATTAGCTTAAATCTAAAGGTTTTTTACGTTTGAGCCTTCTTTCCCATTTTGTATTATCGTTCAGAATCAAAGCTTTATTGTTCATATGCTTATTTAGTCGCACTGTGTGCGGCTTTGCAAATTTCTTTATTGTTGCCGTAACTGAATCAATATTGAGGTCACTTTCTAGATCTTGCGTCCTAATATACCAAGGAGCCCAAACTGCATGCTTGAGTGCCTTAGTCTGAAATCTTTGTACTTGCAATGTGTTACTATAGCTGGACTCTCCCCATAGCTGAATCACATAGGTCCATATAGATTTGAGAATTTGTTTGTAAAGCAGTATCTTATTGTGTGGGAAAGAGCTGATTGGGTAAAAATTGCGTTTACCAATTACTGACTAATTTGACGCATATTTTGGAATTTTAGATCCAGTTCTTCTCTTTTCTTTTTCACGTGCGCACTCCACCTAAGTTTCGTGTCGAACGTCATACCTAGATATAATACTTTGCTGTATTAAAGTATGGAGTATAGAGTACTTCAATGCTATTTATATACATATATTGGCAGGTACTTGGTATTTTCGTTTGTAAAGTTGATATGTACAGACATTGTTTCATTCAGTTTAATATGCCATTTATCGGTCCATTTGTATGTTTTATTAATAGCAAACTGCAATTGTGTAGTAGACTCTATTTCTGTCATTCCGACAGTTAGTATTGCAGTGTCTTCAGTAAATGGTGCTGTAAAGCAATTGTTGCTGTTCGGCAGGTCGTAAGTAAAGAGTAGATAAAGAAGGAGGCCAAGCACATTTCCTTGCGGTACACCAGCTTTTATCTCTTTCAGTTCAGAGGACTCATCTTCGTATTTGACGCGAAAATAGCGCTCAAACAGGTAGGTTTTTAAGATGTTAAAAAATTTTATTGGCAGTACATTTTTTATTTTCCACAGGAGGCCAGCATGACATACTTTATCGAAAGCTTTAGAGACATCGAGCATACAGCAGAACAGACTTTTTTCTTCAAATGTATGCTCGGCTATACGAGTAATTCTGTGAATTTGGTCAATTGTTGAGGGGTGTGCGCGGAATCCAAATTGGTGTGTTGGTATTATTTGTGTATTAAAATTGTTCCAACAGTTTTGATAAAATGGACAACAGTGATATTGGTCGATATGATGCTACATCGTTTGGAGGCTTTCCTGGATTTAGAATCATGATAACATTATCTATTTTTCAATAAATTGGAAAGTACAGTAGAGCGTCGATTATCCGAAAGCCGGTCATCCGAAACGTCGGTTAACCGAAAGGAAACATGACGTCGTTTTCGGATATAAAGAATAAAAAAAGTATGTACAAATGTAATAGAAACATTTAATAGAAATGACTCAGAGAGCGACGCAAGGAAACGTCATGATTTTGGCATTTTCCGTGTCTTCATCGATAGCATGTTATATTTAGAAGATGATTCATAGGTATTGACAGCGTTGTACATATGTACATACTTGCTTTCTGCCACGCGCTTTATGAATTTAAGTTAGTATCGCAGTTCCTAAATATAACAGCGTCGGTGGTGTTCTCGTGTCGCGAAACGAACGCGCATTCGACGCCGACAGTTTTGTTTGGGCAATCTCTCATTCATTTCAGGATGGACACTCAAGTATTTATCGAGTGGTATGACGCTGTATTCATTCCAGAGGTTAAAAAACATCGGATAGAAACTGGAGACCCTGGAAATGTTTTATTAGTGATTAATAATTTTCCAAGTCATCCCTCAAACCTTTCACTTGAGAGAGAAGATGGAAAATTTAATGTGATTTTTTTGCCACCCAATGGTACCTCAGTCGTTCAACCTATGGACCGTTGCTTGGTAGTGTACTAATCGGCCAAGAGGAAGATAAAACAATTCTTGAAATCTACAAAGGTATTAACTTGAAGGATGCTGTTAACATGGCAGCAGAAGCGTGGGATTATGTCAAAGCTTTTACTCTAAAGAAATCCTGGAATAAGCAGCAGTTGAATCCGGAGCTAGCCTTACATCTGAAGAACCAACAAATGAAAACTTTGTTTCAGAAATGGTTGAGTTGATGAAAGAGGTTTCATGATTTGAAGAATGTGACCAAGAAAACGTGCATGAATGGCCAGAATTTGACGAGGATAATGCTGGCTACGAGTTGTTGATAGACGACGATATAATAGCACAGGTTCAAGTTCCTGAAGATGACGACGATGAAGACGAAACTAGTGATGACATCGTCTCAGCTGAAAAATGTCCGTCCAATGAAGAAGCTTTTAAATGATTTGAGACTGCTATTAAATGGTTGGGAAACCAAGGCGAATGCGATTCTATGCAGTCTTTAAAACGCCTAAGAGATTTGGCGGCAAAAAAATGAGTCTAAAAACTTAAGCAAAGAAATATGTTTGACTTTTTTTTTAGATTAGTTTTGTACTGTTAAGAAATGTTTAGACATACATATGTATTTATGTACCGTGTGTGCAATTCCTACTTAAATGTGACTATTCATAATATGTACTGTACTCTAGTGTATCATTAAAAAGCATTACATATGTGGAACTTGTTTGAGGACTTCGGCAGTTATTAAATCGAACCCTGGAGATTTCTTCGACTTTAACTTTTGTACCTAGTCGCATATTTCATCTTCAGTTATGGGTACTATCTCGGCATCATTATCGCTGGCTATGCCATGATTATTTGGTGTTGGTGATGAATCGCTGTTGGTTATAAAGATTTTTGCTAGATAATCTGAAAATATGTTTGCTTTTTCTGTGTTTGTTTTCGCCCATCCAATATTGTCTACTTTGATTGGTGGATTATGGTTAGCGGGCTGTTGAAGCTTTTTGGTGCATTTCCATAGTTAGTAATTCGTGTCTTTTATTATTTAATTGCTGTGCGTAGTTTGTAAACGATTGATATTTGTATTCTTTAATTTTATGGCTGAGATCTTTAGCTGCTTTGTTCAAAGCTGCTTTATCAACGGGGTTCTTATTTAGTGCCATCTACGCCGCTTCTTTAGCACCATTTCATTTATATCTTTTACGTATTTGTGGCCAGCGGAAATTTTCTTTAAAGTAGGTGTGCTTGACCAAGCAGAGTGTTGTATTTCTCTTGTCAGTTTTAAAACTTTGCAATCCATCTTTGTTGTTGAGCCCATTGGAAACGTATTAAACAAAAACATTTAAAACAAAATGTGATTTAAATACTCCGGTGTATAAACACTGTTTTTGTTTGTTGTTAAATAGAAGCAAAAAACCTTAATTCTCTAAAAGAACTCTAAAATGGAGGCTACATTTTTTTGTGGAAATTTAAATTTTTTTGAAAAAAAAAATCTGGCAACACTGCTACATATGCACATATACATATGTATCTCGCAGTAACGCATATACGTGTATAAGTAACCCCTTGCAATATACATACATACATACACACATACGTATGCAAGTTTGTGCGCGCTCGTAGCGCATAAATTATAAACGCCATTTTACACAAGCACATCTCAACTTGACGCTAACAAATTTTTGTGCAAATACACCACTTTTCTTTTCCAAGACAAAACAAATCCCTTTTCTTCAGCACTATGACTGCCTTCACGCATTCTGTGCTGCTTTCTGCTAAGACATTTACCAAGCGATTGCCCCAAAAATGTATTTGCAGTTCCTGGCCATATCTTAGCACAAGCTCTTTCGGGCCACCAAGCCTGCCCACCGTTTTTTCCTTTCTTTTTTTTATCGTAGAATTGATGTCTCCACTTCAGCTATAACATTGCCCCCTTATACCTTCCACGCGCATTCCAGATTTTAACTGCTTTTTACTACTGTTTACATTCAACTCGCCTCTGTAACATTTGTGTGTGTGCTTGTATAAGTGCGTATATGGCCACTCGAACGCCGCATCCTCTTTAAGCATGCATTAGTATCGCAGTTTCCAATTCGAATTTTATATAAATGCGCATATTTGAAAAATTAACGACCTTTGACTGATGGCACACCTCGACTCTGCCTTCTCGTACGCTCCACAAAGGCAACGATTCTGACGAATTATTGCTGCAATTTGTATTTGAATACTTAAGAATGAATTTTACACATTTCACTCATTTTACTGCCATTGTGCAGCTTTTCTCCTTTCAGTTATTTATTTACTTTTTATGCTGCGGATTTTTGTAAGAGAGGACTCGAAGTCTGAATATGCAGCGGTAAAACAAATTAAAAAACATTATAAAATTCTTATTGAAAATTTATTGCCGCCTTTTTAAAGACAAATAAAAATGGTTTCAGAGCTTGAAAGGGAATATTCTGATTCACTATCTAGACGAACTCGCCTAACGAAATATTAAAGAATACTTCATTACTTAAAACAAAGGCAATGAAATTATTTTAAACTGAGCGATATTTCATTTGGCAAAACATAACCGGAGAGATAATGGTTTTTTGTTTGTGTGTGTGTGTTTTTTGTTTGCTGAACCAACCAAGATTTTTCTTATAAGGTTAAGGGTAGTAAGAGGCCCGAAAAAATTATTATTTTCAATAATTTTTTTTTTCCTAGTCAATTGCTTTACATTACAAAAATAAAAACATCATGTTTTAACTTGACTATAGCAAATTTCAAAAAAAAAAAATTAATAATTGTAAACGGTATCGCTGTTTGTGTGGAGCCTGTTTCTTCAAGTCCCTTGCGGTGATCATCACAAGTCCTTGGAGATTCATCGAAAATCAATCGGACAAGGGAAATTAATTTTATTAATAGATAATCTTTGGCGGCATCAGGAAATATTTTTCAGATTTTCGAGAAAGAAACCGACAATTAATTGTTTAAAAAAAATCGAAATTTTCGAAAAAAATTCTTCGATCAGGCACGACATTTTATTAAAATCTTACACCGTGCCATCTATTCCGTCATAGCAACTTCCAAAATATCGACTTGCTGTTGCCTTCGCAGCTTCTACCTTCTCGAGTGTTATCGGTAGCGCGCTTATTTGCCACTTTCATACGTACAGCATTCATTTTTTCAGCATACGAACGCTCCGGAGTGCGCGAGCGCTCTTTGTTAATTGTTGAATAACTCGAAAGGTATTTGTCGGATTCCCTTAAATTTTTCACACAATATTTTGAAGATATTATACTTTAAGAAAATGCAAAACAAATCCATTTTTTTAAATACTGACTACCCCTAATCCCTTATATCCCAGAACAACTTGATATCTATCCTTATTAGGATATGGGGAAGTACGGCAATTTTGCTACTTTAATTAAGAAAATTCTTAAATCACTGGCTTTGACGTTTTAATTTTTTGAAATCACATGCAAGCAATTAAACAAACACACACATTTTTACTAAAACTAATACAAACACTACTAACATCAGCCGTATCCGAATGGGTTGGTGCATGACTACCAAGAGGAAACGCACAGGCTCGAAACCCCGGCCATGAAACATCATAAAAACCCATCTGCAGCACGGAGGTAACATAAATTTCTAGGTCTCTCTATTTTTAGAAAAACATCAAGACTTATACCCCAAGAGAAAGAGCTCGGCCAAATACCCAACCAAAAAGTATAAGCGCCAATCATAAATAAAGGGTATTTCAAGCGGCGCGTCTTGATGTAGTTTTAAAATAAAACATGTAAAAATTTAGATTCTTTCAGGTTTTACTCCATGTCCAGGTTTTGAATTAGATTCTTCAAATACCGCACTTAACAATTCACCAGGCGTCTACTTGGCATTCTTCGGACGTGATCCCTCTATGCTTTTCTTCGAGTTCGAATCCATCTCATTACGGTCGTACATGTTGTATCCAGTTATTGCGCGCAGTGTTTTCATTTCAATCGTGGCCATGTTTTTTTGCGTTACAGCCGTGTCCGCCCTCGTCTCCGCAACATATATAAGACTTTGTCGAATACATGTCTTATAAATTCTTACTTTTCTTTCGGTCGTCATATGCTTGTTTCTCCGTACAGCAGTTCTCAGACAGCCAGATAGCGATCGCTTATCGCTTATAGCTTTTTGTTGACTACCAATTTGCACCTTATTGGTTCTTTGGTTACAGCCAAACCTTTGCAGATATTTGCAGGCTGTACTTTTCGGCAACTTGCTCGAATTTGAAGAGAAGACTCTGTAGGTCCTCTTCATTCAGCAATAACAACTGCGTCGTCTGCGTAACTAACTATCTTGAATTCGCTGGTTGTTATTCGGAATCAGGTGCACCCATTTTGACTTGATCTATTATGTCCGTTATAATATTAAATAATGTTGGAATCAGGCTGTTACCTTGCCTAATCTCTGATGTTATCGGTATTAGGTATTTCTGTTGCAATTATTTTTGTGAAGAGTTTTGACATTGAGCAGAGTAAGGAGGTGCTTCTATTGTTATTAACAAATCTTAAAAGTTATATGAAAAAAATTACATCTTTAAAATGTCCACCATTAGTACATCTACAACAGGCTGTCATACGAGAATTCAAATTTTCAAGGGGTCACTCAAACCGTATGGAATCGTTGCTGGCTTATTCAAATTGGCTTCACTTTTCAGAAAACTATACAAAGCATAGTCTAGTGGAGTTAGATTACTTGATATCGGTGGCCAGGTTATGTCATCATTACGTGAAATTAATCGGCCGGGAAACTTAGATCGCAATAATGCAATATTTTCTCCTGTTGTGTGACACTGTGACTCTGTGTGGTTCCATATGTTGAAAATAAAGATAGTCGATGTCTATTTCTTCAAGCTCAAGCAACAAAAAATCTTTCATCTGTTGTCTATGGTGATGTCCATTGACAGTAACAGCTCCATCTTTTTCATCTTCGAAGTAAAACGAGTAAGGTTTTTCTAGAAAAAGTTTTTTTCTAATGCCGGTTGCCCTGGGCAGGCAATGACAAACTTCAGAGTGTATTTCTGTATTGAAAAAGCTCCTCATAAAAAATATCTACCTTCGGAGTCCACTCAAAACTGTTGCTCCCTATATTTGTGGAAAAACATCAACGTATGCAATGTCTACTCATAAATTATACTCAGTTTCGTAGCAACTTTCGCTTGCTAACAATAGAATGGGGAGCTAAGGAAATTCATATTGCAGTGATTGCATTACAAAAATGTAGTAAACGTGCAAGCAAGATTAACAAATTACTGAAAAAACTTAATATATCGATAATATTTGCTTACTGCACGATCAATCGTTTTTCCCAAACATCTGAAGTGACAGACAGAAAAAGAAGTGGTCGCGTGGTTTGAACCCGTGTAGCCATAAAAGCCACTCAAGAAAGAATTCGCAGAAATTCAGGGAAATGAATATACTGACCAGATCCATATCAAGACTAATTAGAGCTGATCTCCACATCAAAGCCTTCCGTCGTTCAACTCGTAAACTTTTTGCAACGCGCTTCAAAAAAACTAGGCTCGACAGATGCAAGCAGCTTCTTCGGTGGCACGCGGTCAACGGCCATGAAAATATTCTTTCACAGATAAGAAAATTTTCACTGTTGAAAAAGTTTTGAATAAGCAAAACGACAAAATGTGTGGTAAAACTTCTAAAGACCCGAAAAATGTTGTTCCAAAGGCTCAGAGTGACCACCATCCAACCTCCGTAATGGTTTGGTAGAGAATGTCTTGTAGAGACGTTACATCTCTTCATTTCTACAAAAAAGGGGTGAAGACCGGGGTAAAAGTGTACCAGGAAGATGTCTAGGCGTGGTGAAGCAGATGAGCAATATTCTCTTCAATAGAGAGCGTTGGATCTTCCAGCAAGATTCCGCTCCAGCTCATAAGGCAAAAATCACCCAGCAAGAATCGTGGGTACATAGCCACAGAAGATTGGCCGTCTGGAAGTCCAGATCTGAATCCATTGCCCTACAGTTTGCCTGTCGAAGACCTCACAGAAATTTTGAGAGTCTCAAGCAATTTTTGATTCGAGCAGCGACGTCAGTATTCATGGAAACCGTACGTGCTGCAATAGCTGAATGGCCCAATCGTTTGAAGACTTGTATAAAAGCAACCACCATTTCGAATTAAAATTAAAAACAAAAAAATTTTTTTGTAATATTTACAGGATTCAATAAAACTAACTTCATTAACAAAAGCATTATAATTTTATATCTGTAACGGACTTAACTTCAAGCATAACGAAGCTCTGCTCGTTTATTAAAGCAACCGGATGGTTTGAAAAGGAACACGTAGAGTAAGGATAAGCTCCAGTGGTATCACAATGGACCTGCTGAAGGTCTAAGTGTGTCTTGCGACAACCACCCTACCTACCTACCTACCTAACTTCAAGCAGAACTTTGGCAGGACTAAGTATATTGACAACAAAGTAGCAACGTTTATAAAATATTTAAAGCACTAAAGAAGCAGCTTCTCTAAAATCTATAACCAATAAAATACTTGTGGTCGAATCATATCCTTTTGTACGTGGAATGGCAGGCATATTAAAGTTTTTGGTAAAAAATTATAAAAAACCCTACTTTAAAACAACTGCTAGCTTTGAAATTTCTAACTTATTTGCAGCAAAGAATATTCCATAAATGATAGTGGGTGCAGTGGAATACGCACTTGAAAGGATGCTTCAGAATACTTACAGAAAAATGGGAAAATATCACCGGAAACGAAAGTAAATAAACCTTTCAAGTGAAGAGTGGAAGAAAATTCAACAACGAAGCAACAAAGTTCATCAGCTTGGCTGCTTAGCACAGAGTCGAAGAATATCGGCAGCAACTTAGCGTGAGTTCAAATTTGAAATGCTTTGGAATGGGTTTCTTTCATTCCCATTGCGGTAGCAAATACATAAAAACAGTTAAATTTGAAGTTAAGAAGTGAGCGCATTTATATCGCGCCCTCTCTTCTTATTTTGTGTATACTGGTTTACTTGTACGAGTATTTGTGTAGATACATACGCGTGTACACTCCGAGCAGGACACTCTGAACGCACTCGAAAAGTGTTTTCTTTGAAGATGTGCCCGAA
Organism: Anastrepha obliqua; assembly: GCF_027943255.1. Taxonomy (NCBI): domain Eukaryota; kingdom Metazoa; phylum Arthropoda; class Insecta; order Diptera; family Tephritidae; genus Anastrepha; species Anastrepha obliqua. The sequence goes on along the minus strand of NC_072895.1, from coordinate 87,205,779 downwards.
CTTTAAGAACCTTTGCGCACACGAAATGTGTATTGTAAAAATGGAAAAGTTGAGGGAAATTGCAAATGTTTTTCCATTTTATTTTTATATCTGCTATACCCATGAGTGTATGCGTTAGAAAAAAGTTCCAAGCAACAACAGCAGCACTCAACTTAGATCAACATGAACACCTTCACAATGACAACTTCGGTGTTGTTTACTTAGCTTTATCAGAAGAACAGGAAGTTGGTAAAGCATAAATACATAGCACATGCAAACGCAAACACACACACATACATACATACGCTGCTGACGGACATTCAAATGTGTTTTTATTGATTCACTGCGTCGTCCGCAAAGATGCCATCAACCTGCGATTGGTACGAGTACTGGGCCATAACACTTTGCCTTGATTTTGAAAGTGTACTCGTAATTGTGTGTGTGTGTGTGTGTATGTGTATGGCTTATGGCCGTTGGGGCGGATGCATGTAATGTCCTTTGCATTTTCCTTTTTTTTCTAATATCCGGCGGTGATAACTTGAATTATTGGTTTGGTTTGGCCGCGAGCCATGAACATGAGAAGACACATCAGCAACTTTGTGTGCTCAAATGAGGGAAGTTTTTTTTTTGCTTTTGTGTTTATTTTTGGACCTCGCCTTGGTTGCGCCAATTCGTAAGTCACCAGGTGATATTCTGTGCGTTGTCGCTTTCAAATTGAATGCTCAGTCTATGTTGATGGTATTAAACTGAGAAAAAAAAACAAAAACGGAAGATTGTGCTTTAACTTTTCCCATTTAAAATTACTTATTAGGGGTTGGTCAGTGAATTTTAAATCGTTCCTAGGCAGCTATTCACTTGCGATTTATTGGTATCTGATAAGCAGCTTGTGTTTTGATAAGCTTTCGTTTCTTATTTTACTGAAATGTAAATATTGTTGAGTGGCTTGGAAGGCTAAGCAAAGAAAGATTTTTTTTAGTGATCAAGAATAATGTCAGATATTAAAATATTAAAAGCAAATGCTTACTTGGAACAAAATGGTGCCCAAAATTCATTTATTCACAGGTCAATAGAAAGAATTCTAAATTAAAAACATTACAAACTTGAGTTATTTTAATTTTAAGATTTAGACCGCCTTACGGTACATTAGAAAGGGCTAGTTTACTCGGGCGGCAGCCCTTGGTCGGGAAAACCCCAAGTCATTCCGGTAACGTAGAACCGGCTGCCATGGGAATGTCCGCCTTAGCCGCAGTGGGTGTATGTACGACCGTCAATTGGTGCATCCCAGGCCATATTATCACAGCCGTCATCAAAAATTCTTTAAATGCATATTTTTTAGATATATACAGGGTGGGCCATATAGCGTTTGCTTTTTGAACCACCTATTTTTCGAGAATGGTAACACAAATGACATGTCAAATGTGTTCATAATTTACTTAAAGGTTTGACATTTACGAAATGGGTCACTATACGCTTGAGCAAAATTGGGAAATATTGAAAACCTATTTCCAAAGTGGTGAGTCTTCTTCTTCTTTTCTGATTTTCATATCGGTGGCTACGTCAATAAGCAAAATTGTCGGATTTGGGGCTCGGAAAATCCACACGTTACTGTAGAGAAGCAAATGCATCCACAACGAGTCACTGTTTGGTGCGGTTTTTGGTCTGGCGGCATCATCGGGCCATTTTTTTTCGAAAATGAGCGAGGAGCCGCGGTTACAGTAAATGGCGAGCGTTACCGTGACATACTCAATGAGTTTTAGTTTCCAAAAATTGAAGGGGATGACATGGATGACATTTGGTTTCAACAGGGCGAGCACCTTGTCACACTGCCAAAGTTGCACTCGAACTTTTAGCTACCGTTTTTGAAAACCGAATAATCAGCCGAAATTCCGATATCAATTGGCCGCCTCGGAGCTGTGATTTAAGCCTGTTGGACTATTTTTTGTGGGGAGCCGTTAAGGAAAAATGCTATGCGAACCATCCAGAGACGATTGATGCTTTAAAACACGAAATCGAAGTTGCCATTCATGAAATTGGAGCCCAAACAATCGAAAATGTGCTTAGAAATTGGATTGATTGAGTGGCCTACTGTAAAGCCAGTCGTGGCAGTCATTTGAACGATATTATTATATTTTTCATTCATAAAGGACAATGTTCAGTCTTCAAAATAAAAAAAAGTTTGAAAAAATATTGATTAGTTTTTTTTTTATAGCCGATTCAAAAAGCAAATTTTACATGGCCCATCCTGTACCAGAATAAGTGTTTTTCAATAGGGAGATGACTCAAATTTTGCAGCCCCTTTGCCGAAAACATGTCGATGCTTCACACACAAGGTGGCGCAAAATTAATCATCCAATTTTGTTTTATATAATTTTTTCATTATACGAAAAAAAATATTTTGAGTGATAGAAATCGTTATTTTGAACTTTTAGCGCTCGATTTGACTTATTTAGTCAAAATTGAAAACTATAATACCTGTAGATATGTATGTATTTCTGGTACTATCTTAGGTCCTGATAACACTTTTCTTAAATTTTCTTTTAGTTTTTCTGGCAAAAATATACTTTTTATTTCAGAAAGAGATGTTTTTAATTTTTTATAAAAATTAATTTACAATTAAAGCTTTTGTTCATTTTTGAATTTTGATTTTTTCTCATTTTTATTTTGTTCACTTTTAATTTTTTAAGAGTTTAAAAAGAAGTTCGAGAAGTTACTTGCGAAAAAAATTTATTTAATTTGACTTCGTACAGATCTATAAGTCTACTGCCAGTACTACTAAAATCTTTGAAAAGTTGATTTTTGACAGAATCGAGCCGATTATACAAAAAGGTAAAATCGTACCTTTCCACCAATTCGGATTCAGACAAAAACATTCCACCATCCAGCAAGTTTACAGAAATACGAACAAAATTCTTGAAGACATCGGTAAAAAACGAACGTGTGAAGCAGCACACATTGATCCAACTTTTGACACAGTGTGGCATATAGGATTTCTACAAAAACTCTTAACTTATTTACCAACAGACTACTACAAATTAATGAAAATTTATATAACTGAAAGACAATTTTATGGAAAATTCGAAGATAAGCATTCTGATATAAAGGGTGGTTAAGTTTCAAGGGCCGGTGTTGGTTTTAAATAAAATACAATTTTTTCAGAAAATTATTATCATTTCTCTTTATTATGATAATATTGGTATGGTTCAATCCCATATGGAATAAAGTATTGGCCAAATGGCCGCCTCGGCTTCGGCGGCACACCTCCATCCGATGGTCCAAATTTTCGATGACGCTGAGGCATAATTGAGGTTCTATGCCGTTAATGTGCCGAATTATCTCATCCTTTAGCTCTTGAATTGTTGCTGACTTATCGACGTACACCTTTTTTTCAATTAACAAGAAAGAAGTCCAACGGTGTCGTTGACGTTTAAGTGTGGTTCACATTCAGCATCGGTCCTTGAAATTTAACCACCCTTTACTAACAATGGAAGCAGGTGTATCGCAAGGTAGTGTCCTTGGGCCACTTCTTTACGTTTTTTATGCAGCTAATTTCTTACACCGGCAACGGTGAACTCTTTAATTGTAAGATTTGCAGCTGACACTGTCTGATGCTAGACAAAGATCCAAGGACGGCTGCTTATAAACTTCAGGAATTACTTAACAACAACTTCAATCTTCTAATCGAAGATAAAACCGCCCACGTCACATACACTAGCAAGAGAAAAAACAATACAATCCAATATTAAAATGTTCATCAAGACCTTAAAGTAAAAATTGTATGTACATGAAGAAGTACGCAACAACAGCTTAAGACACACAAATCGACTACAGGGAAATTCGGCAACTTCCATTAAAAAGGTAAGAAAAGGAGACTTAAGCACAAACAATTTGTTAAAAAATTTATAAAATATTTGGTTGATATAGAAATTTTATTTAATTTGTTAAAAAAATTTTGTAAACAGTTTTCGTAAAGATTTCATGCCGATTTCTTTTATTTTTCGTCAAAAATTTATTTGAGAAAGTTATTTAAGAAAAAAAAATTATTAAATTCGTTTAAATAAATTTGTAAAAAATGTATATTTAATACAGTTTATTACAATAATTTTGTATAAAATTTATATAAGAAAGAATGAATTTACTTTGTAATTTTGGTAAAAATTTTTTTGCCGATTTTTTTTTTATTTTTCCTAGAGAAAGTATTTAAAAAAATATTTATTTAATTTGTCAAACAAATTTCGTAAACATTTTTTTTTGTCCCTTTTTATTTGCGTAAAAAAAAGCTATCTGATAAAGTTATTTGAAAAAAATGTATTTAATTTCTTAAAAAAATTGTAAGAAATTTATTTGAGAAAAACAAATTTTATTTAATATTACAGTTCCTTAAAATAATTTTGTAACAAATTTATTAGAGAAAAAATGAATTACTTCGTTAAAAAAAATGTATACAAAGTTTTGGTAAAAAAGTTGTTTGGCTATTTTTTTTCATAAAAAAAAGTATTTAAAAAAATATTTATTTAATTGGTCAACCATATTTCGTAGAAACTTTTCGTAAACATTTTTTTTTGTTCATTTTTCATTTTTATTTTTCATAAAAAAGAACTATGTGATAGAGTTGTTTAGAGGCAAATATATTTAATTTGTTAGAAAATTGTAAAAGATTTATTTGAGAAAAAAATTTATATATAACGTAACAGTTTCTTAAAATAATTTTGTAAAAAATTTCTTTGAGAAAAAATTGAATTAATTTGTTAAAAAAAATTTGCAAACAAGTTTTTTGCCAAAGTTATTTTTTTTTCGTAAAAAATGTATTTCAGAAAAATATTTACTTAATTTTTCAAAAACATTTCGTAAAAATTTGTTTTGAGGGTTTTTTATTTTTCGTAAACACACGCTTTTTGATAAAATTATTTAAGCAAAAAATGTATTGAATTTCTTAAAAAAATATGTAAAAAATTTGCTTAAGAAAAAATGAATTTAGTTTTCCAACAAGTTTTTTGCCGATTTTTTTTATTTTTCTTAAAAAATGTATTTCAGAAAAATAGTATATTTTAGTTAATTTGTAAAAAAAAATCGCACAAAAAAATTATTGAAAAAAAAACATATTTAATTTGTTAAAAACACAATCTTTGCTAGAAATTTTCATAAACATGTTTTTTTTGCTAATTTTTTTATTATTATTTTTCGTAAAAAAATTATTTGGGCAGATTATTTGTTAAAAAACTGTCACAAAATTTATGTAAAAGTTATTAGTGAAAAATTATAAAATCGGCTGAACAAAATATATGCAATACAACTACCAAGTTTTTCTGGTATAAATTAGAAGGTTTTTTTAACTCAACGTTTAGCTCCTGGAGAGATATCACCAGAAGGAGTTTCCCAGATCAATCAAACAGGTTCAACAATTGATCCTTAATAATTTCATTCAACCCGAAGTCTTAAGACGAACCGCGATTCTCACAGGAAACTGGAAGATATGAGAGGACGCGGCGAGGTTAAATATAGCATACTGCACAAGGATAGATGCTGTAGTTGTGTAGAAGTGAGAGAGAAGGAAGCTTCTTTTCACTATTTTTGCGATTGTCCCGGTTTAACAGGAGCAAGATTGCAAGCTTTCAGCAAACTATTTCTCAACAACTTTGACGAAATTTTAGGATGGAAATTTAGGTGTCTTACTTTCTAGGATAATGAAGTGGCTATAGGAAATATCGCAAATGAAAACTCTATCACCAAACCAGCACGGGATTATGGTTTATAAAGGAGGCAGACGCTAATTACGTGTCTTCCAGTTCAGGAAACACAGCCACTCAAACAACAACAACGTTTTTGGAAAATCAGTGTTGAACCTGCGTTAAGACTCTTTGAGACTCTATTTGATTATGTAAGATTAACCTCATGAAAATTTCCTAATCAGACAATATCGGAGCGGGACATGCCACATTGGCTGGTTCAACAATACCTGATTGTCATTATCAGTTATGCGTCCCGTTTACTGATGAAAGAAACAAATTCACTTTATCTGCCAAAATCGCCCCAAACCTACCCATGACTAAATACCACACATCCAAGCCATCCATTCGCGCAGCGAAAGAGTAACTGTGAACAACAAAAATTTGTTGCGTTGAATGATGCACGTACAAAAATAACAGCTGTTCCACATACGCACGCAAACTCTAACCGTGAAAATAGAAATGATTATAGAAAAAATACCTCAAGAAAAAAATATAGGATCACTGAGCACAAATTTAAATATTTAATAAGCGCATAGAAACGAAAAGTTGAAGATAAAGGGAAAGGATATGCATACCCTGGCTGGCAGGATCACGTCAAAAGAAGCCTAACTAGCGAGCACACAGCAAACGATCAGATGCCAAGCAAACGATCAGATGCTGCGATCTTGCACACACGCTCATGCATACGTATGTATGTGTATGGAAAGGGGGAAAAAATCGAAAATAAATATGTAAATGAAAGGGTTAGGTGCGCACATCCTGGCGAGCGTACATCCGCATCCAATAGAGCGCAGTTAATCGTAAAAAATCGAAAGTTCGTTATGCGTATGGAAGAGTCCTGCTGGATGTCTACTGTTGGCTGTTGTTCGTGCATAGACAAAAGGCAGTTGGGATGCTGCAACAACGCCCCGATACGCGACAGCGGCGGCGGTGCCGGCTTTGCTTCGTTTGTATTAATAGTCCATGTAAATAGAATTTTAATTGGCGGGCGTTGTCCTAGCAGTCAATCAAATTGAAATTCTATGCCATATGAGTTAAAGGTGATTGACATGCAGACGTGCATATGTATGTATGAATATGTACATATGTATGTATATGTGAGTAGCTTGCAGTTTTTAATTTGTAATAAGAATGAATGTTAGAAGCGAATAATTTGGGAGAGAAATACTAAGTACATGCAATCTGTTAATACATACAGTATGCAATGTACCAGCATACAAGGTGGCGTAAAATTAATCATCCAAATATGTTTTGGAATAAGTTTCTTACCAAATTGAAAACAATGGTTTTGGGTGATGGAAATCTTAATTTTAGCCTATACGCGCTCGTCGTCATTTGCAAAAATTATAACTCTTGGAACTGGCTGATTAATTTAGCGCCCTTTATATAAACTCATTTTCGATTCTTCACCACAAATCTCTTTTTTATGCTTCTTTATTTCAATTCTTCTTAGGTAGGCACCTAAACGAGCGACGGGATGGAAGCTTTACTCGTTTGACATTTAATATAAGAACGGTTCCATAAAAAGTGGAGGAAAAAGGAAGAGTCTCATTCGATCTAACCTCACTTAAGGGGTAACACCACTGTACACGCGTAAAATAAACACGACTTTTAAAGAATTTTTTTGTATAGAAGGAAAGGGAAAGCAATCACTCTGATTTGGGAAGTTATTACTTATATACTAAAATACAAAACTACAAAGTTTGATCGAAAAATTTTACAAAATGGCGGCATTGGAGACTTTTTGTAATGTGGTTTCTCTTGAAGGAGCTCCGCGGCACGCAGCACAGAGGGTGCAAATTTTAATCTGGAACAAAGAAACATTTTTCTTCTTAATCTAGATAAGAATAGCTAGAGAAACACATAGGGGATTTAAAAAATATTTATATTTGTGGAATTAGCAAGCATTTAAAGGAAAAAGCTCTATTTTGGACTAAAAAAACGGCATTTAAATAATTATAACAATAGTTTAAATTAATCTATCGAAAAACCCCTACGCTCTTCTCTTAAGAAGGTTATTATACAGACGTAGTGAAAACCCCGATTAAAAATATTAAAAATTGTTTGAGTTATGCTGCGTGCCAATTTCAGAAAACGTGTTTTGAGAAAAACGCGTTTAAAGTTTGGAAATTTGGAGAAGTCGTTAGGTAGCTGTCACTAACGCTTGGTTAAAAGCTTAAAATATTTATGAAATAAACTTCGGTAACGTATAAAACTTTTTGTTCTGTATTTTAAAAGGTTCAACGAATTTTTTAAGCTTATAAAAAAAAAATTAATTTTTTGAAATTTCTACAGTGGTGTTACCCCTTAAGAATTTTTTTCGACAACTGATATGTATAGTATACAAACTTGGTCAAAAGTCAACTGATTTGAGTTCTGCTTTTTGTTTTAGGTTGACACATTTGTGATTCACATTGAAAGAAAACATCCGTTTACGAGTGGCATGAACGCTACAGAAGAGATCGTGAGACCATCGAGTATGACCACCGTAGTGGCAGACCGTCGACATCGAAACCTGATGAAAACATCAATAAAAAGAAAGAAAAGTTGATCAATAACTCGAAATTAACCATCAAAGAGCTGGGAGAGGGCTTGAACATTGCTTATAGACCGATTTCGGACCGAGTTGATATCGCCAAAGACTTGATTTCCAAGGCTGAATCCGACCCAACATTTATTAAAGCAGCATTACTGGCTACGAGAAGTGGGTTTATGAGAACGGCATGCAATCCAGACATCAGGCGAGTGATTGCAGAGCTCCGAATTAACCAACACCGAAGAAACTACATTTTTATCAGTCAAAAAAGATAGCGCTGCTAACGGTTTTTATGATTTACAAGGGTATTTTACACCACGAATTTTTTCGCGAAGGTCAGAAATTCATATGGACTATTATTTGGGCGTTATGAGATTACGCACCGTCTCACAGTGCCATCATTATCCGTCATTTTTCAGCAAAAATGAAGAGAATATAAAAGGAATTCCATCCGTATTCCCCTGATATGGCTCCCTGCAATTTTTTTCTATTCGATCGAGTCAAAAAACTACTACGGCGAATGACTTTTAACAGCCGAAAGAAAAAATCGAAGATGGCTCTGATGGTTATACCGAAATTAGAGTTCCAGAAATATTTCCAAAGCTGAGTCAAACGCGAGCAAAAGTACGTTGCAGTTGATGGTAAGCTGAAATAAAGCAAAGGAAGTGTATTGGCCCTACTCTTCAAAGGATATATATTTCGGTGATATGTAGGCAAGCACTCGATTGGAACCTGCAAGGCAGTAGATAAAAAGGACGCCCTAGGTTCACTTGAAAGAGAACTCTCGAGAAAGGACTCAAGGCTACAGGGAAATCTTTCAAAAAAGTAAAAGTCATCGCGAAGAATCGTGACGCGTTTTGTAGACGCGCTATGTCCCATCAGGGAGGACAGGAATTAAAAGAGAGTTGATGGTGAATGCTTTGAAGGCGATAATTGAATAATGCAGAGCCGGATGAAGTGCACAAGCACCAGCTATCTGTTAGTTGGCTAAATGACAGTTTAGAGTATTGTTTACAAGCGCGCGGAAGTATTTTACCGAGAGTAAGGGCGAAAGAAGAAAATCAGTCCTGGAAAATCAGAACCAGCGATTGTTCGTGAGCTCGAGTACTTTAAAGTAAATAAAGTTGTCGTTTATCGAGCCATTGTTTATTACAATAATACTGGTGGCACAGCGAAACTCCATGGAGGTCATCAAAAGACTGCAAAGTCACGTGAATTGGTTCAAAAAGCGAAGAAGCGACTTGAGCCAAACCCCCGACGAAGTGTCAATCATATAGCCAAAGAACTAAAAATATCTGACCGTAGCATCTGAAAAATGATCTCAAAGTCAATGATCCCAAGATCCAAAAAACGCATGATCTCTCACGAAAGCTATAACAAGTCAGACTTAAGAGAGCGAAAGAATTGCTTAGCTTGGCCGAAAGCGGTCAAATTCCGAACATTGTGTTTTCTGACGAGAAAATTTTTCAAATTGAGCAATCGTTTTCATCGAGCCTGGCGTCAAGGTAAATGCGAAATATTATCGGGAAAGAAGGTTGCTTTGTAGCCGTGGGCAGGCAAACTTTTCGGTGGCAGATCATGGATGTCTTAATAGGACTCGGCACCGTCTCACAAAGCTCGACTGAACCAAGAATGGTTAAAAAATAACGTTTTGAACTTTATAACGTCCACACAATGGGTCTCAAATTCACCAGACGCGAATCCCATGGATTATTCTCTTTGGGTCATTTTGGAGAGCAAAGTTTGAACTAAAAGATACACCAATCTCGAGGCCGTGAAAAAAAGCCATTGTCTGTGGATGGGCCCGCTGGCGATTCGTTTCTTGACCGTTTCAAGGTTATAGGCGATGGTCATATCGAGCAAAAGTTAATTGAGTATTAATTTTGTATTATTTTCACACATTTTTTACTTTGAATTGAATAAAATTACTTTTAAATGTATGGCCTTTTTAATTGGTTACACTTCGAGTGCCGGACCCTGTAAACTTGTATTTTGAATTTTCTGCATACATTCCGGGAATTTTTTAATCAGAAAGAAAGAAATCAGGGAACATACCACACACTTTTCTTATGTACTTTACCTACTTATTCCCGTTTTGTAGAGTTTGGCATACAGCTAACAAAAAACCAACATGTCTTTTGTTTTTTTAACCTGCAATAGCAATAAGACGAATTAATAAATTTTTATTTATTTAAATATTTAAATATTTCAGAGTGCTAGTAAATAATGGGTTTTCCAATAAGAGGTGTTATTCCTGTAAAAGATAAATGGTTTCGTTGGTTGTGTGGCACGTAGCGCCATCTTGTTGAAAATAAATGTTGTCCAGATCAATACCACTCAATTCCAGCCATAAAAAACCGTCAATCATCTTTTGATAGCGCAATCCATTCACCGTAACTGTTGCTCCAGCTTCATTTTCGAAAAAGTAAGGTCCAATGACTCCACCGGACCATAAACCGCACCAAACAGTCACACGTTAAGGATAGAGGTTTTTCAACAATAACTCTTGGATTTTCTGAGCCCCAGATCCGGCAAATTTGCTTGTTGGCAAAGCCACCGAGGTAGAAATGGGCCTTAGCGCTCAAGATGATTTTTCGATGGATCACTTTCATACATTTCAACGACCCAATCAGCAAAGACACGACGTTGTTGACGATCGGACGGCTTGAGTTCTTGTGTTAACTGGACTTTATAAGCCTTAAGACCCAAATGCTTAATTCCAAAGAATGACGAGGAATGGACAAACCTGGGTTTTCTTCAACACTTTCGGCCACAATAGCAATATTTTCGGCTGTTCTTGAGCGACGTGCACGGGTTTTATTCTTCACATCACTAACTTGTCCCACAGGTCGAATTTTTTCACCAATTTCTGTATTGTGGTCCAACAAGGTGCTTCACGATGACCCAAAAATGTTCGATTTTTCGAGCCATCTCTGCCAAATTTTCACCATTTTTATAGTGAGTTTTAATAATTTCAATGCGTTGTTTAAGCGTGTATCGTTCCATATTTATTAATGGCGTAGTTTCTACTTGTCAAATATCAAACAATGACAGCTTCAAAAGTGATATCTACCGAAATAGACTCCTATTCAAAATAACACCTGTTATTGGAAAACCCTTTATTTCCAACTTGTATACAGAGCAAAAAAACAGTACTCCAATCGATTGAGTAATTTTTTATTTCTTCTAGTTTGAAAATAATTTTACGGTTTTCTTAGCAAATTTTGCACTTCCAAGCACGATTTCAATGTCGATTTTGACGCCTAGGATCTGCTTGCCTGAGCCAGTCGGGAATAATAGAAATTTCTGCGCATAGAATATTTCACTTGCTAGCCTAGAACTAATGAGACTCACAGGCATAAATATATTTCTTACTTATTTCCAAAAAGTTAAAGAAAGCCTTTAGAACAGCTGACCACACATATGTGCATGTATTTGTATGTATATAAGGCACACAATATCCCACATCAAATTATTGCAACTGCTTCGTATAAGTTTTGGTTTCCAATTTGATTTCTAAGACAGTTTGCAGAGGCGTGATTAATTAAGTGTTGACCAAGTTAAAATTAATGTCTGAAAATTCGGATAGAAGTGAAACAACCCAGAAAACCCTTTTCACACAAGCAACCTCAGGAGTGTGTCACAACTTCTCGGACATAAATACTGACATGTGTTTGTGAGTATGCAAATGGATCGCACACAACTCATACACATCCGCATCCGCATCACACGTCCAAAAAGGATTCTGATATGGGACACAGAAAAATCCATTTGGCCAACATGTTCGCACTAATGTGTGCGGTTAACAAAAGGGGAGGGGGCTAAGAATAAAATGGATAGAAAACTGAATTCGAGTGCGCACTGAAGGCAAGTGATATCGGCTAGTTATTTTGAACCTGCTGGACTTGGTAAAAGTTGGTCAGCGACACACGTACTGCATGTCAAGCAAATGTTAACAAGGTAAAAGTCATTTCCTTAAATAGAAACAACAATGCGCACATGTGACACACGCCTACATATGGCAAATTAGAAATTGGGCTACGTTTACGAATACAGTGTCGGACAAAATTAAAGTATAGAACTTAATCTTTGGTTACTAATATTGTGAGCTCTGTTTACTATTTCCATACCTATAAATCAGAAATTCTCAAAAGCAAGCTGCGCTAATAGTATTTGCTTGTATTTCATTCGTCCAGCTCATGTTTTGCCTTCTCAACCGGCCTATGAAATGGTGTACCCTATCTATGATCAGAAAGTACCGGGAATGTTAATTTAAACGAACCGCGCACGTGGGAACCGATCTATATTTTTTTATTATGTTAGTAGGACTGTAAGACACACATCTGTCACTTTTTAGCGCTCTTGTGGGCAAACAATTCTTGGATTTTGCATGATGATAACGTGCCATCACACCGAGCCCAAATTGTGCTGGATTATTTGACCAAACACCAAGTAAATACCATAGTGCAAGCACCGTATTCACCTGATATGGCCCCGTGCGACTTCTTTTTGTTTCCCAAATTGAAGTTACCACTTCGTGGAAGGAGATTTTAGTCGATAGAGGAGATCAAAGAGAATGCGACGAAGGGATGGCCCTTTGTCGGCCTACCAGGGGTGCATGGAGGTCTGGATTAAACGTTGGCACATGTGTGTTGCTTCAGACGGGTCTTATTTTGAAGGAGATAAAATAAATTTGCCTGAAATTTAACTTTATTTTGTTTTATTTAAACCATAGGGTATTACATTATTCCTTTACTTTTAAAAAGAAGAACTGCTTTCAGACCCTTTGAGACTGAGTGTTTTGGAGGTAAATCACAGTGAACCGAATCAAATGTTAGCCACAACACTGGAGTTGTGGTTGTTGTGGTATTAGCATAAACATTACCATGCAGATACGAGGAATGCCGCTAGACTACAGTCCTTGGCCGGATATAAATCCCTGTCGTTGCGGTAACGTAGAACTGACTGCCGTGGGAACGCACAAGAGGACCTAAAATGTGTGACTTACAATAACTCCGAGGATAATCTAAGGAATTATCACTGTTTCTATTCAGTTCACTATGCTGAACCGTGCCCATCTGCGCCATCGGGCTGAACTTAACAATTTTGTGGGCTCTTCTTTGGGTGTGCGTCCTGATGTTGTTCCTCAATGGAGGATCTACAGTTTGATGTCACCCCCGAACTATCGATGGTTTTCATGAGGATCTTTTTCATAGCAAAAATACACTCGAGAGATTTGGTAGTGCCGCTACTAGAAAAATAAGTTGTTCTACAATATTATTTTGCTGTTTCATGCACGTAGATTCGAGCCCGGGCACTTCCAAATTGTAGCAACACGTCAGCTCATTTGGCTATGGTGACCACGGTTGTGTGCTTACTTTAAAAAATAAGCACATTTTCTGTCTTCTATTCTCTAATTTTTAATAAGTGAAAAGTTCTCAACAATTGGGAACCGAAGGCGATGGGACAAGATTACTCTATAACCAAGGCTGTCTCTAAGTACTCAATACACAAAATCTCTACTCTCAATCTTATAAGTAGTATAAAGTATATTCATCTATAACGAGCTTAATTAGCATTGTCGAGTGTTGTAGAAACTGCTCTTATGTGAAGGAGGGACCGCATAAAACCTCGTTACCCGAACAGTGGCCTCTTTTTCAAGAGATTACTGAAAAAGTAATGGAAATTAGGAAGAGCTAATGAGAATAAGCTAATGAAATTGAATCTAACCACCTATTAGATCAATAGAGATAATTTCTTATCTAATTTAATAAGTAAGTGGTATGAGCACCGAAACCGGGGCGCGCTAAGTACTTCCATTTATTTCATGACAATAGGCGTCTGCGGTACGCTATAAATAGATGAAGCAACTGTCATAAATAAACATAAGTATGTTGGCAGCACTGGATAAGAGCTACCTAAAAATTACATTTATTTGGATATACCATAATTTTAATTTTTTTTTAACTTAACTTAATAAGATTTTAAATATTCTGTGGCTTTATGTTCTATACAAAGATACTGTTTGAGGGGCCCCTAGTGAAATTGTAAGGCAAATAATTTTCTAAAACATTTCACCCCTCTAGCGGCCTTCAAAATGCTATTTCATTCGTGCTTTCCAAAAAGGGGCCAAAGCAACCCTTTCGTGAGCAAGCTAAATGGTTAAAATGTTCTACAAAATTATTCCTTGTACAATTTTACTATAAGGACCTTAACAACATATTTCTCTCCGATATGCATTTTAACACTTTTTTTCGTTTATTCTAAAAACACTTAAGCAAAATATTAAAAATTTAACAAGGCCATACCGAAGAAATTCGATCAACGAATGCAAAATGATTTTTAAGATTTACTATTGGATTTGGTGGGTGTAAGTCCCAGTCTTTGGTTTTGTTGATTTTGTCAATTTGTAACAGCATGCGACAAAATAGAACGAAAAAACGGCAAGAATGCGACATCGCAGTTATGAAAGAGGAGGAACTGTAGCATATTAAACCACTTACGGTTTCGTATGAACTAAATCAATGACGAACTTTCGCACGTAATCGCACTACTGAAATTTTCTCGAGAATATTTGTGTGGAACATTTTAGCCCTCTAACGACCCCATAAGTTTAATTTTTTCAGATCTTTAAAAATAAGGGTCAGAATGACCCACACGAGAGGGTAATATTGGATGAATGTGTTCAGCAAAAATATGCGCCATTAAATTTTACTGTAAACTCTCAAAGCGATATTAATGGTAAATTTAGTTTTATGAGAGTTTTCTCTAATAGTTTAGATCAACTTGAGTATAAATTAGAAAAATTTCAAACCGCAGTTCAAAAAATAATTAGGAAGAAAACAGAAGATAGTCTTATGTTATACAGCCCACCTTGTTTCTTTTTTTTTTTTTTTGTTTTGCTGCTGCACAGTGTAGCTTAGATTAGGCTAGGTTGAAGCTGTTCTACACTGTGGAAAACCTTCAAGCTCATAGCGCACATGATGCCACGTGGGGAACTTGTCCTTATCTCTCCTAAAACCAGTGCGTAATTTTCAAACATTTAGAAGCTCTCTAATTTCAACAGTACAGAGATCTTCTAACTCATTAAAAATTGTCTGCAATAATAATTGTCTAAAATGATAAATCTCTCTTCTCTCGTCTCTTCCTATTCCTCTTCCAGACAGCTTTTGCAAAAGTCATGTGTTCGCTCGCTCATACTCTGGGCGTGTCTGCCTATTAGGCAAACAGAAATCAGTGGGCTAAGACTGGTTTATTTTGGCTGAGAAGAGATTCTGTGCGTTTTGCATTGAAAGTCGGCCACAATTGTCGGGCGATTCTGCGGGTGGTTTTACTACGCCAACTTTTATTTCCTGTTCTTACAATTTCATAAAAAATAAGTAACTTACACGTCTGTAAAGGTATGCCTATAGTATGTCATTGTCTGCCTACTCATCAGGCAACTTGGCGCCGAGTACCGCTAGTTCTTCGGCCATACAGTTGCCCTCAATGTCACAAGGAACCCATGTTACCTTCAGGTGAAATAACTTAGTCATCTTATTAAGCGATGTGTGGCATTTCATGATTTCTTTGAAGGTTTGCAACTGCTTTTTTATAGAGATTTTATTCGCACCTGGTTATCAGAGAAAATATAGATATCATCTTCAAGTATCGCATGTCACTGTATCAGTGTCACGACTTTTATTATTGCCAACAGTTCAGCCTGAAAGTTACTGCAATAGTCAGGAAGCCGAAAACTCAAGAAGATCCCCCGATGTTCGGAGTATACACCTCCGTCCATCCTGCCCTCGAGCTTTGAGCCATCTTTGTGTGTTTACATAGATGAAGTGGCGTTTTCTGACATCATCCAGTTCCTGCTCTTCCCTTCAGGGTAGGAAGGTTGTGAACATTGTAATGGAACTTGTAGACCAAAGTGCATAGTCCAACAGTCTGCGGAGCTTCAAAATACCGCACTATAAGCGATATATCTTGCCAGCAGATCCACTCGAAGGGTGGTTTTTTCAATATTAATTGATATTTCATTATGGAATGACTAACGCCTCAACAACGTTTACAAATCGTACAATTGTATTACGAAAATCGGGGCTCTGAGAAAAGTGTTCATCGCGCGTTCATGCCAACTTATGGTGTTCAGCGATGAGGCTTATTTTTGGATTAATGGATAATAAGGATAATAAGAGCAACACGACACCATTCAAGAACAGCCATTACGTCCATTGAAAACAACGGTTTGGTGCAGTCTATGGGCTGGAGCAATCATCGGCCCATATTTTTTCAAAGACGAGACTGGCGCCATTGTAACAGTCATCGCCATGATAAACGACCTTTTGAGGCCGGAAATTGAAGCCCGTGATCTCCACAATATTTCATTCGAACAAGATGACGCTACTTGCCACACAACCAGTGAAACAGTGGATTTACTGCGTTGTCGTTTCGGTGAGAAATTTTTCTCTCGGATCAGTGGATTGACCTCCAAGATCATCAGAACTTCTATTTGTGGATAAACCAGCTTCGATTGAGGCACTGGAAGCCACCATTATTAAAGTTATCCACGAGGTATCTCGAAGCCCTCCAGCGAGTCAATCAAAATTGATGTTTACGGATGGCCGAATTAAGGCGTAGTTGCGATCAAAGCTTGAGAGGGATTGTCTCTAAAAAATAAATGTCATGAATGGTTTTATACAAAAATAATAAAGATTGCCCAATCAATTTGATTTTTCGTTATTTTATTTCCAGTTAAAATGTGATACCTCTACATTAATCATTAGGCCGAGTCGATTTGTGGGGAGGCAAAAAACTCGCCCATTGCTCTGTGAAAATCATATTCTAGAGATTAAAATAAGAAACTGTGCCAAAGGAACCATACCTCTAAAACGAATTCTGATGTCCCCCAATTTGGGTCGAACTTTTAGTGTCTTTTGTGGGTAGGCAAAAAAATCGGACATTGCTCTGTGAAAATCATATTCTAGGGATCAAAATAAGTAACTTTGCCGAAGGAACCATACCTCTAAAACGAATTCTGATGTCCCCCAATTTGGGTCGAACTTTTTAGTTTCTTTTCTCATGTAAAGGCCAAAAATGGTGATATTTTGAAATGATGGTATGGGGAACCCTCCAGGGGAGTTCCAGGGGGTGTGCCACTGATATGGGTGGATCGGCCGTCCAAAGTTAGCGGAGGTCGGTCATACATTTGGACTCGATTGGAGCACTCTAAATGGGTCAAAGTGGGAGTTTTCGTTCGACCCAAATTGGGGGACATCAGAATTCGTTTTAGAGGTATGGTTCCTTCAGCAAAGTTTCTTATTTTGATCCCTAGAATACGATTTTCACAGAGCAATGAGCGATTTTTAAATCGACCCGCCCTATTAATCATACTTTACAATACCATAGTAGAGAGTTTGCCTACTCAGTGTAGTTTCCATTCTAATACTAGAAAGAAATGCCTTTACTAAGTTTCTACTGACTTTTTTTCCTTAATAAATAAATAAAAACTACAAAATTTTCCTTTATAAGATAACCAAACACAATTAATAATAAAATTAAAATAAATGAATAAAATTTCAAATTAAATTCACTCAATAGGCAACTGCATGCTTTAATTGTGTCCGAGACTGTAGCTTTTTGCGCGAGTATGTGTAAACCCCTGGTATCAATTTCCGCAAGAAACATTACTTAAGGCTTCGTAACTGGGACAGGAAAATTGAATTTGTAATTTGTAATTTGCAGAGGCATATTAGCATAGGAAAGCTAAAACAGCAACCCTTTTTATGAGTAACTTTGGAAAGTAAGTTGAAACCTACACGCACACATTCACGACTGCATGAGGTCAAGCCAAGTGTCCGGTGTTGGAATAATTAATCACTGCCACACATGCGATTTATAATGTTAATTGGCGTGGTAAACTGTTGTTTTCTTTACTAGTCATGAATGTGTGCTAGTGTGTGTGTGTGTGTGTGAGATATAGCCGTGGTCAGAGGCTTTTAACCAGCCAACCACACATTCTAGACACTTTTAAGAAAATTTCTGAAAAAGGTTCTTCACACATATTATCCTCACTCCCAACACATACACACGCATATCCAATTACTGACAGTTTATCGCTTTCCTTCATTGAGCTTTTTAGTGCTTGACCGCGTTGCATTTATTATTCATGCCCACATTTCAGTGCTCATAACCTCAATGGCAATGGAGCAGGAGCTACTCGCCTAACTCAACTATTATTTTTCTACATTAACCAGACATGAGACGATTTTATATGCTCAGTGATATGTGTGCGTGTGTGTGTGTAGCGCACAGCAAAGCGCTAGTGCAAACACTTGCCAGCAAAGACACCAAGACACTAAAAGAAATGGTAGTGAATCGCAGTCAAGTGCAGCTCACTTCAGCAGCAATTGTTGCCTTCAAACCTACTACAAATAGCTGTTGTTATCCTCGATGTTTGCTGCAGCTGCTGTCGCCGCCGCTCCTCCCAAGCACTACAGCATCTCAAACTACGCAGTGTCTCCTTCAAACATTGACACTTCAACTGTCAGGACAATGTGCAAGTATGTGTGCATTGCTGGCTCATTGCATGCGCCCGTGGCAAGTGGCAAGTGGCACGTAGCAAGTGTATCCTTTGCTCAGATATAACAGCCAGCTCGATCTTGCAATCACTGACAACAAACGCAAATAGTTGGCTTTGGTGTCATGAAAAATTCATGTTGTTTCGGTTGCGTCAACTTCAGTCCATCAGTGCATCCTTTGTAGCACGCGATACAGTGCAACAGCAGAGACTCGTTATGTGCATATGTGTGCGTGTATGTGTATAGCAACTACTACTGGCAGATAAACTACAGTTTATGCAAACTTCTGCTTATTATGCCAAAATTGTTTACTCATCAACCAAAAAATGGAAGAAAAATAGATATAGGGAAGGATATAAGCGAACCTTTGGTGTCCTTTGCCGCAGCTGGGTGGTGCTGATGCGACTACGTTGCAGTAGTTCTTAATCTTAAACGACGTGTGATTGCAGTTTACTTTAACGAATTATCGATGTGGCTACAATTTTGTTGACACTTCTGAATGCCACAACTGGTGAGGTTGTGCGTAAATGCAGGGCAAAATATATTTACGAAGCAGTTCAAATATATTTACTCGCGGACTATATTATAATGCTTACTTACCTTTAATCCCACCAGAATAGCTTCATCGAAAAACCACAGATAATTTCATATGAAGCTCTGTGTTGCATGAGAGTGATGTCATTTTTTTTTTTTAATTATTCAATTGCGCCACTTCGGTAAAACATGCAGTAAAAGGGGGTTTTATTGAGCAATTTCACTGAAACTCACGGAAATAATTAATGAAATGCATAGATAATTCACAAACATTTTAATGTTTTTCCTTTCTAATATTAACACTGAAAGTGCGCTAAATTTTCAACACTGTTGAACGAAAAATGTTTTTGGTATGAGAAACGGTGCATTTCATATTTAGCTTCTGTTTAAAGAGTACCAAAAGTAGCAATCAAAGTTTTCGCAGAACAACAAAAGTCAGCTAAACAATACCCACCCAGGCGTAGGGAGAATAGAAAATACCACGCATTTGCCTGGTCAGGGTATAACAGTTTGAGAAAAGAAAACGAACATTTTACAGCTCTGGCACAGGGCGGAATAAATGCGGCATTGCCAGAAAATAAAACACCATAAGAGAACATTTATTTTTGATCAGCTCTGTCGAGGGTTATTGGGCTTTAGCTCATCTCAGAAGCGGCATTCGACTGTAATCGGTTCGCTTCGATGTTATTTTCATATTTAATTATTTTATATAATATTTTCACAAAGGTGAAAGATGATCACCCGCTGCAACCGAGTACGAATGTCTTTCTGCCATTAAAAAGCTTCTCATAAAAACCATCTGCCGTTTGGAGACGGCTTTAAACTGTATTTCTATTTGTGGAAAAGCATCAAGACGCACACCACAAATAAGGGGAGGAGTTCGACCAAACATCTAACAGAAGTGTGCGCACCATTTTTTTTATTTTTTACTTAGATTATGACCCTAAGAATTCAACTTATCGACATTTTCAGAATACATCAATTACCTATGACGTACATACAATTTGAAACTTTACTGGTACTAAATTAAATTCAAGGTCCTTCTTGAACAAAAGCTAACCTTTGCAATAAGTTCAGCTCTTCATCATTCGGCACAGTTGCATACCGAAAAACGAGTGGCGCTCTCAGTAGGAAACAAGAAGAGTTTCTTATCATAAGAGTAGTTATAAGCCGCCTCGGTAGTCTAGGGTAAGTGATCTAGCCTGCCATCCAGAGGTTTTGGGTTCGAATCCCACGTAAAGCAAGGTCCTCGCATTCTCCCAAATTTACCTACATTCCCTGTTTCTAAAAAACAAAACAAAAAAAAAATCCTCCAATTCCATTCCTCAACCCCAACAACCTTATCCCTCCAATCCTCACTCCCGCAAAAAATTCAGCTCATTATTTGCATTGTGGCTGCTAAAACAAGCAAATGCAAAGAAAAGCACACAAGTTACACATTGCGTCAGAGCCGCCAGCAAGACCAAGCGGGCGACCGCGGTAAAAGCGCAGACACACGAAATTTAGCGAAGTCCTCAACCATCTGTGCGATCCTTCTACCAGAAAAATGTGAAACACAGATGGCACTCTAAGCAGTAAGAAGGCGTTGCTCCCAAGCAACGACTAGTGGGCATTCCCACTAGTTAGGGCTGGTAGCGGCAGGCTAATCACCCATGAGGCCCTATGCTCCCGAGAGGAGTGAACAAGGAAAAACAAAAATTTATAACATACTCATATAAGTATGTAGGAACCGTAATGCATTACATGTACGAATAGTAACGGCCACCGTAGCCGAATGGATTGGTATATGAGTACCATTCAGTAGCAACTGGGTTCGAAGCCAACTGTGGTCATGAAACACCTAAATCGAAGAAAATGTGTTTTTCAAGAATAGTCGCCCGCCGGCTTATTTTTCTTAATTGATATCCACTTAAGCGATTTTTGCCGAGTTTAACAAAGTGCGCCAGTCGTGTCTTTCTCGTGCCAACCGAGAAATCCTTCTCCACCTGATCTTTCCAACGTGGAGGAGGCCTTCCTCTTCCTCTGCTACTGACAGCTGATATCGCATCAAATGCTGTCAGAGACGGAGTGTTTGTATCCATTCGGACGACATAACGCAGTTATGTTGCCTACTTAGTCTTAAGTAGCAATTGTTGGCAAGAGAAGTTCTCCGTTGGATTTCAAGGCTGACATGGTTATCAGTGTTAAGACTGGTTCTTAAATAAACGAATACTCTTACATCCTCGAAATCAAATTGTCAGCGTTTTGTCCTCGTTCACCCCCAAATTCGATGTAAAAGCCGAGGCTGTCAATATCATAGCCATGCGCCAACAATTAATTGTACGCTCTAATAAGAAATTGTACCTAAGCAATTAAATTCTACGGCTTGCATAATCTTTTTCACCATCAGGCTAAATAAGTCACACGACAAGGAGTCTCCCTGTCTGAAAACTCGTTTGGTATTTGCGATTATACCAAATTCAGATACGTCCCTAGTTAGGCTACCAATAGCAAAACTCCGATCGTATTTCTGCCATAAAAATGCTCCTTGTAACTGAACTTGAACTGTATGCCCCTTCATTTGTTATACAGCATCAAGAAAAACCTCCATAAATAGCAGGATGAGCTCGGCCATACAATCAACAAAAGATTTAAGATCCAATTATACCCATATACATACATGTAGAAACCATGCAGTATTGGCAATAAGGAAGAGTTTTCTTTGAGGCTGAGATAAAATGTAATGATATGTCTAAGCGTATTTCTGTAAATATCTCATCTTGGCCGGACAAACCTTAGTTAGAGATTTAAAACTTGAATACAAAAAACCTTTCAGTTCGAATTGCCTATGGTTCAACTAAGATAACTCTTTTCTCCTTCCACAAATATGTACTTAATATTCGATAGCTGCTCATAAGTTTTTGGCTATTCTGCCTTAGCCTTAAAATCGCACCAAATAGTTTCAATATTTGTCAGATGCGCAAAATTCAAACCATCTTGAAAATTAAGACTCTGAATTATGACGCGGCATTCGTATATCGGGTCTGGGTTTGCACCTCACATCGCATTTGGAAAAGTCATGTTGTCTTGTATTCTTTTATTCTACAGTGTATTGACCGACATCGTGTAACGAGGATTTAACTTTTTATTGAAAAGAGGGTTCAACTTTATTTTATTTCACAGCCACTCTTGGGGAAATTATATTGTATTAAATAAAGTCAGTAATAAAGGTTTTTCCACTAAGAGGTGTTATTTTATATTTCAAAGAAAAATGCTATTTTTTAAATGATCGGATGTTTATTTCATTATGAAGCGGAAGCTATGCCGTTAATAGTGGAAAATAATTTTCGATAACCGAATTGCAAAGTGGCTGCCCTATGTCCTCGATAGCCTCACAAATTCCGTCCTTGAGGTCTTGAATCGACCCTGGGCTGTTGGCGTAGACCTCTTTCACGTGGCTGCAAAGAAAAAAGCCACAAGGTGTTAAATCACAAGATCTCGGTGGCCAAAATAAACGTTTTCCAGATCAATACCATCGGCCATAAAAAATCGCTAATCATCTCTCGATAGCGCAATCCATTCACCTGTAACACCTGTTATTGGAAAACCCTATAGTAAACAACATTTTCCAATTAAAACAGGTTTTAATTTACAACCATGACTAAGAGAAGAGAATTTTTTATCAATCATTTTTCTTGGAAGATAATTAAATTATTGACTAAAACAATTTTTTGAAGACTCTGAAGAGAAATTTGACACGAAAACAAAAGTAAAATACAGGGTGGCTGATGAAAGCCGCTACCAAAAAAAAATTGAATAACTTTTTTTCTTTTTAAGTTATCTGTTCCATTTTTGTTTTAATTTGCAGATTGATCTTTGAAATTTATTAAAATGGATAACTGGGACACGCAAACAAGAATTTGGATAGTCCGCCGCTATCACGCACTGGAGTCCGGTACAGTTTGGTACAGAGAGAGTACAGGCGGATGTTTGACGGCGATCCCCCGAGCAGATGGACCATAATGAGACTGGTGAATAATTTAGCAAGGAACAGTCGCAAGAAGGCCTTATCATCGAAACCCACCAGTTCGGACGGAGAAAACGATCGCTGCTGTAGCTGCAGCTATACAAAGCAATCCAAGGGTTTCAACAAGAAGCTTATCTGCTCAACTTGGTGTCAGCCGACAGTCTTTGCAAACAATAATGCACAAAGATTTAGACTTATTTCCCTACAAAATTCAAATGGTTAACAAACTGAATGCAGCAGACTTGCCGATTCGCTTGGAATTTTGCCAGAAGATCCTGCAAATGGTGGAAGAAGACCAAAACATGTTAAACTGCCTTTTTATGTCTTATGAGGCCCATTTCGATTTAAACGGCAATGTGAACAAACAAAATTGTCGAATATGGAGTACTTCTAACCCACAGATACTCCACGAGACGGAATTGCATCCTCTTCGCGTGACAGTGTGGTGTGCGGTTTCTTCACGCTGTATTGTCGGGCCTTATTTTTTTGAAGAAAATGGTCACACCGTTACGGTTACTGGAGACCGTTATTTGAAAATGCTGAAAGAATTTTTCTATCCAGAACTACGCCGAAAGAGAATTCCTTTCAACTCTGTGTGGTTTCAACAAGATGGGGCAACGTCTCACATAGCCTAGACTGTTATGACAGAGTTGCGACGAAAATTTCCCAATAAACTGATTTCAAGAAACTCCGAATTTCGTTGGCCCCCCAGGTCGCCTGACCTTACTGCACCTGACTTTTTCTTGTGGGGTTTATGTTAACAAGAAGTTTATAAAACAAAGCCAACAAATTTGGATGAACTAAACAATCCATTCGGGCAACAATTGCGGCTATTCCTGTCGCAA
Organism: Anastrepha obliqua; assembly: GCF_027943255.1. Classification (NCBI taxonomy): domain Eukaryota; kingdom Metazoa; phylum Arthropoda; class Insecta; order Diptera; family Tephritidae; genus Anastrepha; species Anastrepha obliqua. Next base: position 87,181,591 of record NC_072895.1, on the reverse strand, counting down.
CTCTCAAAGCAGCAATGAACAACTTTTTACTAAGATGCCGCACTTGTTTCAACGAGCATGGGGGGCATTTAAATTCAATTATTTTTAAAACTACAATAGTTAAGCTACATTTAATAAAATTTAATGACCTTCAACTTGAAAAAAAATAAATGAATTCCATATACTAAAAAAAAGTTATTTGAGTTTCTTAATGTAGCAAAATTCATCAGCCACCCTGTATTTGGCTTTAATTATAAGTGAGAGGGAATGTATTTAGAAGTATAATGACACAAAAAGGATTGAATTGGGCAGCTCATCTTTATAAGTATCTATAGAAACTGCAACTCGCACGGAGGAAAGAATTTTAGAAAAAATTTCAAGAAGAAATTTACAATTTTCTTTTTTTATTATTTTCTTGCGACGAAATGTCTTTATTTCCACAATTGTGATTTGGATTTAAGTTCTTTTCATTAAAAGGATTTTTTTTTTTGTCTGATTACTAATTTTTTGTGAGAGCATTGAGAGCCTCTTGTATTTCACCAAAATGCCTCTAACAATGAAGTTGCTTCAAGTATGCCATTTAACATCATTCTCTCCCACTTTCTGAATTTTCATAACCCAATCTTCACCCAGTTCATTCACCGAATAAATCTTCCAATAAAATATTTCTTAATCTAGGTAATTATAAATTATTCAAGCGAATGTTAAATGTTTTTCCATGTTACTTAAAGCAGACAAAAATGCTCACCAATTCGGCAAGTGCAGTGTGAAACAAATTCTATGAAATACCAACAACGCACCTATTAAATTTTCCAATACTTTTTTGTCATAGACAGGTATGTAAGTATGCATGTGGACAGGTATGTATGTATGTGGTAAGTCGCAACCCAGCAAAGCAAATGCGCAACTCTTAGAAATTGAAGTACTTAAAGCCATAAGAAAGATGAAAAAATCGAGCAATGCATTCGCTAACTACTATAACTACTGCATTCATCTACATTTGCACCTCAACGGGCTACAGAATAATTTTCACAGCCGAAAATATTTCGGTCACCGTTACAGATAGTTCAAACCTGGACCTCATAGAGCATCAGCAGGTAGATTTGTCGGTTTAAGTTCAGATCCAACCGAAGAGAGTTCGCCTGAATTTTCAAATATTCCTTTGAAAGGTCAATGAACATGAATTATGTATTCAAATTCGAAAAGGTCGAGAAAAGGAGCACCAGGAGATTTGGTGGCTCCTAAAATACTCAGGCCAAAAAGCCAATTGCATTTAAAACTCTGGAAAGAGGGTAGATAGTCGAGGAGAGAAAGAGAAAAGTATCAGAGAAAGAGATAGGAAAGAATAGGAACAGAGATAGAGATAGTTAGTCCTGTGAGAATTTTCCAGATTTTTTGGCAAATCTGTAAATATCCTCCAGTTTTAGAGAACGAATAATACTCATTCTCACGACATCGGAACCCAAAACTCGTAGCCGTGCTCTAGCAAAGGTAGGACACTAATAGAGAAAATGCTCAGTGCTAGTCGCTTCCTCCAAGCACGCCAGGCACATTGGGTCCTCAATGATTCAAATGGTGGTCATATGCTGACCCAATGGGTTGTGTCCTGTAATGATACCGACCACCAACCGAACGTCTTTCCTTCCAAGTTTTAATACAAAGTTTGACAGTTTTCTGTTCGGACTTGTCACAAAACACTTTGCAGTTCCGCAACGTTCTAGACAGGACCATCGCTCTATATGTAGATTGCCTACATAATCGCTGATCCAATTCATGATTCCTGCAGAACTGATTCCGATTATTGGCTCTGGCCCTTGTGGGGGAACCGCTGATCCACGGTTGGCCAATTCATCGGCAATTTCATTTCCTTGAACACCGAAGTGTCCTTAATTATAATATGTATTGCTTATGAATTATTTTGATTCAATAAAATTGTTTTAGAGAAGGCACTTGTTTAATGTTTTTCCCTTACCCTGGCAAGACCCTTTTGTTCGAAATTTTGCTTTATATCGTTTTTGTTGTAGTATAACCTGGGAATATCTTTATAAAAGAATAGCTGCAAATAAAAAGTAACTAAATAAATAGTCAAAACTTGTCAATAAAAATACTTTTTCGCTGCGATGACTTCTTCTGAAAGCGATTAAGATTTTCTTATACGTAAGTCTTGAAAATGCATCTGGAAAGCTTTTTTTCTGCATTTCCATTAGTGCTCTTTAAAACTAAAGTAAAATTATTAGAAAAACTCGCTTCAGTAGAAAATTATTTTTATTTGAAAGCTCATCAACGTGAAAGCTTCAACGAAGTAATGAATAAATATTATTTTTATGACTTTCATTGTTTGCTGGGTGGCCAAACAGCTTTTCAGTGAAAAATGTGACTAACTATTGAAATTAAAGGCAACCTAAGTGGAATGTGTGGTTAACATACTCGTCGTACAACGGTTTTGTTATTTCATTAGTTGTGTGTATTGGATTGCAAGTTTTGATTTAAGTGAAACAAGTTGAAAAGTCATTTATTGATTTCATTAAAACTTTTCACCAGCACCAAAAATCGAGCAAAGGCACATACCTACATACTAATATAGTACACATATATTTATGCCGTTGTTAATTTTGTATACATTTATATGTAACAATGTGCCGAGATGAATATTCAAAATGAGTGAGCGTGGGTGGGTGGCTGGAAAGTTTGTTGCATCCTTTGCTTTTAAATCGAATTAGAATGACATTTATCTACTACTTTTATGCTGTTTTATTGAGCCTTCCTGAAAAAGGCAGATGATACAAGTGATTTTAAGTGGCATACGGATATGCGATCCCAATTGTATTGAGCTCGTAATTGAAAAACAAATGTATATAGTTGAAAAAGGCACAGAAAAGGTGTCGATGAGCTGGCGATTTTAAAGTGTTGTTGTAAAAATACCAAAAGAAAGGCAGTTAAATAAGGACTTGCAAAAATTGATGCACACATACAAAATTAAATATAAAATCTCAAAAATTTTAGGCAAATCACTTAAATGAAGTGGCATTTGAGCCAAAAATTACAATTTCTGGGAAAAAAAATCGTGCAAACTAATAAATTTTTTCCCTCATATGGCATCTATGGACTTTGTCTCACCAAACACAAAAATCAAAACATAAAATGTGCGTCAAAATTAAAGCGCTCGATGTGAGAATGCGAAATTTAATTACATAACATTGGGGCTGGGTGGGTATAACAAGACTGCTAAGGAGTTCGGCCTATGGAGTTAAAAGTTAAACGCTTTTGGGTGGTAAAATTTAATTTTCATATTTGTGACCAAGGTTGTATCGAAAAATTTGAAATATTATTCTGAGCTGAGTTTATTGTTCGCGCATACGAAATAAACCTTTGCGCAATTTTTTCATAAAACATGTTAACCCATTCTTATCTCTCATAGCGGGTCTTTTTGACACTTTAGTTGATAAGTATGATCCGTTGAAAAGAGGAAAAGTGGAACTAAAAATTTAAAAATATTGTATATTACTTATTTTGCAAACAGTCCTGTGTATTTCCCGGCATAAAAAAAAAATCAAAAAACAAAAAAAACAAAAAGTCAAGCATATGGAGAAATGCACAAGACCATCGAAACAAAAATGGGCAAACACCAACGCTATTTTGGAGCCACATGAAACTTGCCACATGGATGACGCCTGCCCATTCAATGCACTACAAATCTGCATACCAGATATTTTTCAAAAAATTTCGATTAAAAAGTGTTAAACTTGTATGAAAAAAGTCCGAGCTAAAACGTAGAATAAAAGCAACTACAGAATATGACTTTGAAATGGCATAATTTATGTAGCTTTGGGAAGAGAATTTAGAGTCAAATACCACACGAAGATCAATAATCCCACTTCGATTGCATAAGCTAGAACCACCAATTTGGTAGGAAGTGGATATAAAAGAACAATTTTTAGAATAGGAGACATAAAAACACTTGATTATCTTTAAATTTAACTTATTTCTTTTACAACAAGCAACGACGTTATCTACATTTAAAAAATATAAAAAAATACTAAAACAATCGACCATATTTCACTTTAAAACCTCTATACCCACATTTTCACCTTTGAATAAATGTCGATATTAATTTTTTTTTTTTTTTTTCACTTTACTGTTTCAAGCCCACAAATATACCCATTTTTTGAAAAATTTACGTCAGTGCTCAAAGTACCAAAAATTTAGATTAAAAAGTCTTAAATTGTTATAAAAAACAGTTACATTTTTGTCCTAAGTTTAAAAATTGGACTCATATGGTTTTTTTAGTCGGCATCCATTTGAAAGTGTTGCCTACTCTTACGAAGATTACTGTTCAGAAATTGCGCATGACTCAAAGAGTAATGGAAAAATTGATACATAAACAGAAGACAGAAGACAGAATTTCAAATGCAGCTGTGAGAGAGAATACTAAACTTACCGATATAATCAACAGAGATACCAAAGCAAAATTAAAATAGGCTGTCAATAAGCGCGCTTTACGGATGTACAAAGAGAATCCTAGAATGGAGACCACGGGAAGACAAGAGGAAGATTGGAAAGCCCGCCCACAAGATGGAACGATAATATCAAAATAAGAACGACAAATTGGATAAAAACAGCACAGGATAGAGAAAATTGGAAATCAACGAAGGAGGCCTATGTTCAATACTGGACGCAAACGGCTAGATGATGATGATAATATAAAATCTTAATCTACGGTCAGACCTACTACATATGTAGATACACAAGCGATTGATACCTTTTTTTTACCAGCCTGCAGTCAGACTTGTGCTCTTGAGTCGAAATAGTTTGCTCAATGGATACAATTTTCTGACCTCAGGGCTAATGTGGTAAATCGGCATAGATAAAGCGAAGGTTGGAAAGTTGTTTTAGGTACACTAAAATATGCCAGTTTTTGAAAAATGCCCGTACGTAATACGCGTACCTACTATGTCCTGCCCTAAAGAGGGCAGTGTGTGTTGATTGACTAATTTGTAAACACAACAAAATTATTACCTATACAAATACACAAATATTTACCTACGAAACACAAAACGTCAGTCTATCCCCAGCCAGCCGACGCGGGATATCAATGACCGCGGATAGATTTAGATAGACCAAACGCAATCCACATCGACTAAGTTGTGCTGCGTGTCATATGTAAATTAATATTAACGCTTCTTAGAATAAATAGTTTCGAGTGCTTGAGGGCAGACGAAGTTGACCCCAGTGAGGTGGACAAAACAAAAAAAAACAAAAAATACAACAACATCCAGATGTACTAAATTGAGCGCGCGCACTATCAATTAACGAACATACAAAGGACATAAAAAGGACACTATTGCCACAGAAGTCGCACGCGTTACCTTTCTCTTCCCCTTTCCTTGTCCAAAGACAGTCACATCGACTGCCTTTAACACTTTCACTAAGCGAATGCATGCGTGCGAGTGATGAGTGAGTGTATGTGTGTGTGTGTATTCTCATGTCAGCAAACAGCTACTCCTCGTATCGCTTAAGTGCTAATGAACTGCATTTAAATTTCGTGTATTATTAATTTGTGGAATGCTACAACCAGCAACAAGGAGCTGCCTTATTTTGTAGTCCGTTTGGGAAACACTTTTTCTCCTTCGAAGGATGTGCCACTGGCCGCACATCAGTTGACATCGCCCAAGCTGTCATATCCTGGGGTCGTGTTGAAATATATTTATGTATGTATGTATATGTATGGGTGTGTGTCAAATATGTGCCCATATGTATGTACCCATACAAGCTCATAAATTTGATATGTAAGTTTGTCTGCTCACGTTGAAACAGTAGCCAGCCTTGCGTGGTGTTGACCGCATGTTTTTAACTGTTATTTACGATCGCACTTTTTTGTTGTACAATAGTTATAAATTGGCCTTCATTTTCAGCAGTCAACCCTTTTCGAATGTCCACAATTTCTTCATATCCCATATTTTTTTTTTTATTTTACGTACCCTTTCCTTATATTGAATTGTCGAATACGCCAGAGTTCAAATAAACAGACGGACAAACATATCTGAGCACATAAGTATTCTATTAGTTACAGCAATAAATAATAGTTCAAGGGTCATATAACCTATTTGGTATTATTTCACTAGAAGTAGAACTCACACATTAAATATCGCATATACAGGGTGGCGCACGAATCGTGCTACAAAAACAAAACGTAATAACTTTTTTTCTGTGTGAGTAATCGGCTTTTTTTTTTTTTTTTGCAGATTAGTATTTAGATTTACAAAAAATGGAGGCTTGGGATACCGAAAAGAGGATTTGGATAGTGCAGCGGTACCATGCTTTGCAGTCCATCATTTCCGTCCAAAGGCAATTTAGGCGGGAGTTTGGCGGCACTCCCCCGAGCAGATGGACCATTATGAGGCTGGTGAACATGTTTGCTGAATCTGGAAGCATCGCACGCAGACCGTACCATCGAGATCCCCATGTTCGGGTAGAAGCCACAATCGCGGCTGTAGCATCGTCAATTCAGGCAAATCCAAGAGTTTCGACTCGTAACTTGTCGGCGCAAATTGGAGTTAGCAGACGGTCATTGCAGCGGATAGTTCATGATGACTTAAACTTGTTTCCGTACAAAGTTCAAATCACAAGCAAATTAAACCCTCTGGATTTGATTATTCGCCTGGAATTTTGCCAAAAAATTATTGAAATGGCCGAAGAAGACAACAACTTCATAAATTGCTTGTTTATGTCTGATGAGGCCCATTTTGATCTAAACGGCAATGTAAACAAGCAAAATTGCCGTATATGGAGTCAATCAAATCCGCAAATACTCCATGAGATGGAACTGCACCCAGAACGAGTCACAGTGTGGTACGTAGTTTCATCAAGGTGCATTGTCGGGCCATACTTCTTCGAAGAAAACGGTGTAACAGCGACTGTAAATGGGGACCGTTATTTAAACATGTTGAAGGAGTTTTTTTATCCAGAACTGCGGCGAAGACGTATCCCTTTTAACAGCATTTGGTTCCAGCAAGATGGAGCAACTGCACATATAGCCAGACCGGTTATGGAGGAGCTCCAACGAAAATTTAGAAATAAATTGATATCCAGAAATTCCACTTTCCGCTGGCCCCCAAGGTCACCTGACCTCACTGCACCAGATTTTTTTTTATGGGGTTATCTCAAACAAGAGGTGTATAAAGCAAAACCAAGTAATTTGACTGAATTGAAGCAGTCCATCACAACAATAATTGAGGCGATCCCGACTTCAACCCTTCAGTGCGCAATGAACAATTTTCTCATCAGGTGTCGCATATGCGTGAATGAGCATGGAGGTCATTTACGTTCTATTATTTTCAAAACAAATAAAAAAATAAAAAAACAAAAAGTTAAATACATTGATTAGAAAAAAAGTTATTACGTTTTGTTTTTGTAGCACGATTCGTGCGCCACCCTGTACCTGTATGTAGGCTTGCATGTATTGTGGAGGGTGTTTCAAAAACATTTTCTTTTTAATAAAACTAACTGATTTTATTAGAAACAGAAAAAATCTCCATTTTTTATGGAATGCAAATTGACGTAATAATTTTCTAGCCACTTCGTAGTTTAATCCTAACCCACGATTATATAATATATATACATATAATTGGGGCGTACACCCTTTTTGGGTGTTTGGCCGAGGGGTTCCTCCTATTTGTGGCGTGTGCGTCTTGATGTTGTCCCACAAATGGAGGGACCCACAATTTCAATCCGACTCCGATCGCCAGATATTTTTTTGAGGAGCTTTTTCATGGCAGAAATACACTCGCAGGTTTGCCATTGCCTGCCGCGGGGCAACCACTATTCGAAAAAATGTTCCTCTTTTTGCTCTTTCACCGAGATTCGAACCTACGTTCTCTCTGGATTCCGAATGGTAGTCACGCACCAACCCATTCGCCTACGGCGGCCGTGCTTCACAACGATTAGATCAGGGTGCAATACCCTTTTTCAAAAGACGCGCATAGGCGGGTTATAATAAAACATGTAGAAATTCGGATTCAATTATATATGAAAAATTCTTCTTCTCTTCTTGATTGACTCAAAACCGCTTAGGCGATTTTTGCCGAGTTTAATAAAGCGCACCAGTCGTTTCTTTCTCGTGCTAACCAGCGCCAATTGAAAACACCAAGTGAAGCCAAGTCCTTCTCCACCTGATCTTTCCAAGTCAGAGGAGATCTTCCTCTTCCTCTGCCACCACCAGCTGGTACCGTATCGAAAATTTTTAGAGCCGGGCAGTTTGTATCCATTCGGACGACCCAGCCAACGAAACCGTTGGATCTTTATTCGCTGCACTATATCTACCTTAAGATCAGAAGTACCTGAAATGTTTAAATAAAACAAAACCGAGTTAAATTTTCGGGCAAATTTATTTTATCTCCTTTAAAATATGACCCGTCTGAAGCAACACGCATGTGCCAACGTTTAACCTAGTCCTCCATGCACCCCTGGTAGACCGACGAAGGGATGGCCTTCAGCTCCTTCGTCGCATTATCTTTGATTTCCTCAATCGACTGAAATCTCCTTCCATATCAGGTGAATACGGTGCATGCACGATGGTATTTACTTGGTGTTTGGTCAAATATTCCAGCACAATTTGGGCTCGATGCGATGGCGCGTTATCATCATGCAAAATCCAAGAATTGTTTGCCCGCATTTTCGGCCGTTTGCGAAGTACAGCATTTCTCAAACGCTTCAAAACGGATAAATAATATTCTCTATTGACTGTCTGGCCTGAAAACATAAGAATATGGACTGGTTCCCACGTGCGCGGTACGTTTAAATTACACATTCCCGATACTTTTTGATCATAGAGTATGTCGGTATAAAGCTCATACAGCTCATCGTTCCAGCGCCTGCGATATTCGCCGTAACCAACGGTCCAAAAATCTTGCGCAAAATCTTTCTTTCGAACACGCTAAGGGACGCCTCGTCGGATGTTATCATCGTCCAAGATTCTGCGCCATACGTTAGGACGGGCATGATAAGAACCTTGTAGATGTTAGTTTTGTTCGCCGAGAGAGGACTTTACTACTCAGCTGCCTACTTAGTCCAAAGTACCACTTGTTGGCTTTGGAGATTCTACGTTGGATTTCAAGGCTGACATTGTTATCGTTGTTAATGCTGGTTCCTAAATAAACAAGGTCTTTGAAAGTTTTGAAATCATAACTGTCAACAGTAACGTGGGTGCCGATATGCAAGTGCGCCTACTGTTTGTTGGATAACAGGTACAGGTACTTCGTTTTATCTCCGTTCACCACCAGACCCATTTGCTTTGCCTCTTTATCCAGTTTGGAAAAAGCAGAACTCACAACGTGGTTGTTAAAGTCGATGATACCCCAACATTTGTACGCTATAGGTAAAATCCGCCACACAGTCGATTCATAAATGCATAATTGCTGAATACGCCGAAATATCGTTGTTGAAGGGTTTTCAGCAACACTTCGCATTACAGCAGCAATATTCTCTACAAAGCGTCCATTTTTTGTCTGCCAAGTGCATAGACTAGTCCATACAAAAGAATAAGCTCTGGAGAAAAATGCTTCTGCTCCTCCATTTTCCTCGACGTCTCACATGTGTTCGACAAATTCTGGCATGAGGGACTAATCTGCAAACTTAAAACAATACTTCCGATGCAGTTTACAGATCTACTCGTACTAGAAGCCTATATCAATGATCGGTATTTTCGAATACAGCATGGACTGGCAAGGTCAAGCATAGAGAAAATTAATGCAGGCGTCCCCAAGGCAGCATACTCAGACCTATTTTGTCCTAGTATACACTTGAGCGTGCGAGCGACAGAAAAACTACAAACATCGATTGAGAAAATAATTCAATGAACTAGAATATAGAACACAAAACTGAATAAAACAAAATCAGTACACGTAAGCTTTACAAACAAACAAATTATCTAACAGCCCGCCAATATATTTTCAGTAAGCGTTCCACACACTTGCAACGCAAAATACTTAGATATTAGGTATAACGCTAGACGCCAAGTTGAAATGGAAGGTGCATGCTAAAATTAAGTCAGCTGAGCTGAATATCAAATACAGTAGATTCTGTTTTTATGCGTTTTTTTTTATGCGGTTTTGAAATAGTGCGGTTTTTTTTTAAATTAAAAAATGCATGTCGACCAATCGGGAATTGTATAAACAAGATTCTAAACCAGCTAAGCAAAAACTCATCACAGATTACATCAGAAATGCTAACTCTACAAGTATGGAACCGCCTGCATCACCATCTAGATCAGACGTGTACATTTCCTCAAGTGACGAAAGTGATTTTAAGCCAAATCCTAAACGAATGCGCAACATACGGGTATTGTCTGATCCTATTTTTGACGATGTATGTAAATTTATTTTTCGATTCTGACGTTTCTTAAATAAAGATATAATTTTCAAAAATATAATTTTTTGTTTATGCGATTTTATTTAATTATTTCAGATTCATGCGGTTTTAGCACTTTTACTATAGAACTGGTAGCTTTTTTTATGCTGTTTCTTGTGGAACGTATCTACCGCATAAAAACAGAATCTACTGTACAATAAACTTAATTGGCTTAGCGGCAGACATTCAAAGCTGAGTGTCCAGAACAAACTCTTAATTTACAGAGATCTGCAGATAAATACAATCAACGACTCAATAAATTCTTTCGCTGCCAAACAAATACAACAGCACACCAATTTGGCGTCACTTTGGATTGCTGTGTGACTATCCATAGTACCCGGGCTTGAAGGCTCAGACTTGAAACTCCAAATGATAACAAAGGCTTTTTTTCTAATAACTAATATAATAAAGTCACACCCCGGCAGACAATGGCAAACCTCCGAGTGTATTTCTGTCATACGAATATATTGAGACATTTCTTCTGTAAAGCCGTGCATGGCTTATGTTGGCGGACTGAATTTGGGTTTCTTAGGTACATAGAATCCAAGTCCTATATGAATGCTTGATATTATCAGATATCACGAATCTCGAAAATCGTGGGATTATTGGGCTGATAGACGATATTTCTTCGCTATTTACTTATCCTAGTAATTCCCAATCTGGGAGACTACGGAAAGCTTAAAATCACTTAAGGCAAAATATTTGTTTATTTATTTCTTAATAGTAAAATAGAAGTACAGCTTTTCTTTAAAACTGTGTATATAACAAATTCGAGATAAATGCTAAGTTAAAGATTCATTTAATAATAATACAAATGTAGGCTTATGAACGGAAAAATCCACATCCAAAGAGTTTGAGTATTGATTAAATTCCCTCAAAGCTCTAATGATTGGCACATAGTTGATCTTGGTGTACTCCATAGAAAATATTTAATTAGCTTGCAGATTTCTATGGGGGCCAAGGAAATAAAGCCGTTCCAATAGAAAGAAGAATCTAGAACACCACGAATAGTATTGAATATAAAGCTTAGTGAGAGTAGAATTCTTCTATCATGAACGGATTTAAAATTGAGAATATGAAGGAACAGGATACTCAAAATTCAAAGAAGTGAAAGTAAATACTATATCATGTAAGTAGTGTGATTTCCGTTATTTGAGGTGTCAAAATGATAGGAGGGGTCGCGTTGAAGTATATCAACTGATTAGATACTTTGATGCGTTATTTTTAGCTACTATTGACCAGCCCGGAGTAGTAGAGAAACTCAACTGCTAATCGCTTCGTCTAACTGAAAACTTAATTGTGTTACCTTGGCGAACAAGAGCTCTCGGAGTTCCCTACAAACTTTTTTTGAAAACGGTATTCCGGAGAAGTGTGACATTTGCGGTATTAATATAATCCCATTTGCTCGGACTAGACATTTTAGTCTATTGACCGCGTCGCTCGTGGCATTTTTTGTACATGAAACCATTGAAACTTAAAGGGGCCCGTTGGTCTAGAAATTTCAAAAAATCGGTTTTCTGTTTCTTCGATATTTCGAATGCATAGTACCTTAAAAATATACTGTGAATTCTCCATGCGGAAATTCCTAATATTATAGCTTCTACAACGAGAGAGCGGTCCGCGCGCTCCTGTACATCAAACATTAAACTCATTTATCTCGAAACAACTTTTTTCGGTCTGGTGTTGTCAAAAAAAAAAAAAACTATTCAACCGAATCGTCTGAAATATTACTATGATTTGTTCACAACATCAATGGCTATCGCCCATACTAGAATCGTATTATATTTCAATAATTTCGTAATTATTTGATTAAAAAACTGAAAAACCCCAATTTTTTGAGGGTCAAACTCAAAACCGTGCCATTTTATCATATTTTTTTGTTTTTTTATTTATTCTCGTATCGGTTCTAGTAATAGTCGTAATACTGATTTCAGATGAATAGAAGAGCCAAAATGGACAACACCGTCCAGGTCCAATTTTTCGAGAGGATCAACTTCAGTGCCATTTTTTAAATTATTACCATTAAAAATTTTTTTTTTTTTTTTTCATTTTTGTATGTAAAAGAAGTTAAATAAAAAACCTGAAGAATTTAAATATCATTTTTAATTTTTTTATTGTAAAAAAAAAATCCTGAAAATACCCTAAATTTTCGAGTTCTAGACCACCGGGACCCCTTAAGCTAAAATGGTCTGTGCTGCAATCTCTATTAATATGTGCGAGGAAGTGAACGACCCCCAACCACCTGCAAGGACACCCCTGGTAGGTATTTGTACTTATGAGCTAAGGCAAATCCGATTTATAATGGTCTGCAACGCAATTTTATAAGAAATAAAAAATTGTCAATATCTTAAATTATTAATATTTATTCGAAATGAAATGGGTAGTTGACAATGGAGGACCCTTTACATTTTTTTCTTACCCACATCATTTAATTGGCCGTGGGGTCAGCTGTCATTACATTTTATGTGTCCGCAATTGTCCGCTATCCAATCGCTTCTGCTCATTCTAACATCCCTTCACAAACTCACAGACTTACCTAGAGGAAAATAAGTTTGTAAAAATGTTATTTTCTCTTCGCGCGTGCCTTCTGTTTGCACGCACGGCTGTATGACACTATTTGTTTGATTGATTTATATTGAAACATTTTATGTGAAAACTATATTTTTTCAATAAAGTAATTATTTTGCTGATTTTCGTATATCGTGCACATTATTTAACGCAAACAAATTAATATTGTCCAGCAATTAAGGCATTTGTTATTTGCATAAAAATTGAATTACTATTTTATATTGTTTTTTTTTTTTATCTTTGAAGTACATTCTATGGAACTCAAGGTGACCCTTATATTTAGGATTGGCCTTTCATTTATTCAGTCACTGAAAAATAATATTTGTATTCTCTATTTCAGCAACTAAAAAAAATATGTACATACTTACGTTTGTGTCCATGTAAACAACTGTTTCCCAAGCAAATTTCTTAGCCGTTCTATGTCCTCTAAGAAACAATTTTTCTTTAAAAACAAAATTTCCATAGGCTCTGATTGGCTAACCAGCAGTTTCACCTTTTTATTTGATTACACTGTGCGACAGTGAAATTATACTTTTATAGAGACCTACTGATGATGTGTTTATACTGACACTTGCAATAAAATTAGTAAAAAAAATAAAATCTTAAAACTCGCACAACTCGCACAACTTTATGAATTTTAATTCAATTACAGTCAAATATAGCTCATTCGACGCAGAATTAAATTCACTATAACAGTAGTCTACTAAAAAACATCCTCAATATCGGATAATATCGCAAAAATGATGTCAAAGTTGAAAAAATAGAGAAAAAATAAAAAAATTCCGAATACTTCCGTCTACAGTCTCGTCAGTCGTCATTTCAGAAAAATTGTCAACACACTGTCAAAAAGGCTTGTTTTTGTTCTTTCGAACTAAAAAAACAAATTCGAAATCGGATGGAAATTGGTGAAGTTAGGAGGGATTGTTCACATCAACCTACTGAAAAACGGTTTTATGGCCATAAAATGAGATTTTGGGGGTGTATTGGAAATTTCTCCTATACCATTTTTTTAGTTTTTCTATAGTCACAAATCGTGCTAGGTCTCCATAAAAGTATAAGTAGTGCCTCCGGAACTTGTCTGATATGATTAATAATAAAGGGTTTTCCAATAGCAGGTGTTATTTTGGATAGCCCGCGATTTCGGTAGATGTCACGTTTGAAGCTGTCATTTTTTGATATTAGACAAATACATAAAAACTACGCCATTAATAAAAATGGAACGATACACACTCAAATAAGGCATTGAAATTATTAAATTTTACCATCAAAATGGTGAAAATTTGGCAGAGCGATTCGTAAAACTCAAACATTTTTAGGTCATCGTGAAGCATTTTGTCGGACCGCAATACAGAAATTGGTGAAAAAATTCGAGCTTTTGGGACAAGTTAGTGATGTGTGAAGTGAAGAATAAAACCCGTGCACGTCGCTCAAGAACAGCCGAAAATATTAATGTTGTAGCGGAAAATGTTGAAGAAAACCCAGGTTTGTCTATTCCTCGTCGTTCTTTGGAATTAGGCATTCCACAAGCGTCATTACACCGTATTTTGCATAAAGATTTGGGTTTTAAGGCTTATGAAGACCACTTAACACAAGAATTCAAGCCGGCCGATTATCAACAACATCGTGTCTTTGCTGATTGGGTCGTTGAAATGCATGAAAATGATCCGGAATCACATCGAAAAATCATCTTCTGTGATGAGGCGCATTTCCACCCCGGTAGCTTCGTCAACAAGCAAAATTGTCGGATCTGGGACTCAGAAAATTCAAGAGTTATTGTTGAAAAATCTCTCTATTCTCAACGTGTGACTTTTTGGTGCGGTTTATGCAATAAAACAGAGGAAGTAGAGGTGGATTGGCCATGCTTTTCGAAAAGATCCCACCGAAATATGTAAGCAAGCTCTCGATTCGAACCGGCAAGGTAGTAAAAAAAAAGGACGCCCTAGATGCACTTGGAAGAGAACTCTCGAAAAAGACCTTATGGCTGCAGGGAAATCTTTCAAAAAAGTCAAAGTCATTACAAAGGATCGTGACCTTTGGAAACGTTTTGTAGAGGCCCTTTGTCCCACCAGGGAGGGCAGGAATTAAGAGAGGACTAGTTCTCGGTGAACCTAATTTGACAGGAACCACAATCAGCGTTAATTACCTAGAGGGTTAAGATCAAGCGAGAATTGGATCCCAGTTCCAATAGGATTTATATGCAAAGGTATTTCCGGCCATCAACTTTTACAATCATAAGTGACGTCATAAGTGGAGTACTTCGACAGTCTACAGGATTACCAAACTCCTTGGCTTGAGTGTAACCCCAAGAGAACATCCGATTCAGGACAGTCACATCAGAGTGATGGTATGGCCCATAATATTAATTGAAAAAAAACTAGAGGAATAAAAATAAACCAGAAACAGTTGAAGATGTTCATGTGAGAAAATAGAGCTGGATGGAGTTAATTGTGATTTGTCCAACAATGGTCATTCTAAATTTAAACAACAGCTTTGGTTTGTCTTAACAGATCCACTTAGAGCATATGCCACCGAAAAAGAACGTACAGACGTACATAACTGCCAATTGCTCATTGAGTACTTCCTAGTTGCTTTAATCTAATCCAACCTCCCAGTAATTTGCGAGAAAAACCAAAAGCAAACATGCCTGGGACATTAATGGATACAATTCGCCAAGCCATTCACACTTTGGATGAACTTTTTAAATGTGGGAAGAAATGAGTGCAATTACCAAAACTTCTTGGCCCACGCTCAATAGCGCGCAAAACTTCTTGGCACGCACTCAATAGTATAGCTAATGCCCACAGGTTTTCATTATTGAATAAAAGAAATAGCAAACTGAGGAATGCTCTCTTGGGAAAATTCACAGCACGGATGAGCGGATGGATGGATAGATTTAAGTAAAAAAACTATAAGGATTTTCCTAGCACTCAGGTACGTTACTATTTGCACCTAAGACCTAGGAAGTTTGACGAGGGGTAGTGAATGTAACTCGACCATTCTCAGCACATTCCATTTTGTAGGGTATATTTTTTTACAAATATTTTTTACGATGCATACAAAACAAGTAACTATTCAATTAGGCTAATCCTGTACCACCAAAATGTATCGGATTTAAAATCTTTCCACTTGCTAATAATAGTCTAGTTAGAAGCACTTCCGTATTTATAATATGCAAGTTCTATCGGCAAGATCTCTTGATCATCCTACCCAGCAATGATATCACTAAAGTTATTGAATTTGAGCAGAAGTTCAAGATCAAGCTGGACCGTGAACGAAAACTTCAAGGGTGTACTTAAATCTAGTCTATAGATGGCTCGAAACCAGAAACCAGAGGGCATAGGCGCAGGAATAAATTGCCCCATAACAAAGCGATCTGAGCCGATGGGTAGTTTTCCCAACATCATTCAAGCGGAACTGAATGCCATCTGCTTCTCATCTACAGATATCAACTTAGACAGAAACCTCCGGAATAAACGAATTGGAAGTTTGAACGACAGTCAGGCAGCACTTAAGGCGTAGTGATCTTTTAAGGTTAAGTCCTCAAAGGCTACGCAAGGCGAAGTCCTCACTGGTGGGTAAAATCAAAAAAGGTTAAGGCAACTCAATGGAGGTTTTCTACAAAAATATTTTCTTAACGTATTTAAATACTTATGAGCACATAATCAGAATATATATTCTTATATACATATTTGGGCACTGATTCAAGATCCACAGTGGGTATGACACAACAAATTATTGAAGAAGTTATGAGGGAGAAAATTATGAAAGTCGATCCTCGACAGACAGTGACAAGCTTCCAAGTGTACCTTCAGACATAGAAAATTTTCGCATAAAAATACATATCTCGTTCGGAGGCGTCATCAAACTGTAGCGCTCTCAATTTTTGGATAAACATCAACATCTTCCTTTTCTTCTTAAATGGCGCGATAACCGCTTTAGCGATTTTGACCGAGTTAAACAAAGCGCGCTAGTCGTGTCTTTCTCGTGCTAACCAGCACCAATTGGACACACCAACTGAAGTTTAGTCCTTCTCCACCTGATCTTTTCAACGCAGACGAGGCCTTCCTCTTCCTCTGCTACCACCAGCTGGTACCGTATCAAATAATTTCGTACAGTTTGTACCCATTCGGACGACATGACAGCCAACGTAGCCGCTAGATCTTTATTAGCTGCGCTATGTCTATGTCGTCGCAAATCTCATAGAACTTATTGTTCTATCGCCTATGAAACCCGCCGTCGCCAACGTCAAAAGTCCAAAATTCTTTATTAAAATCTTTCTCTCGAACACTCCAAGTGATGCCTCCTCGGATGTTGTATATAGGGTGGTGCAAAATTAATCATCTCTTTGTTTTTTTTATTAAATAAATTTTTTAATAAATAAAAAACAAAAGTTTGAGTGAGATCTTTATTTTGGCTCTTAAGCGCTGCATTGCTTGTCTGTTAGTTTTCTGCAGCTGTATCGTTTACGAGTGTCAAATATGATTGTCGTACGAATTCACTTGCAGAAATTACAGATCTACCCATAGAGGGATTAATTTTGCGCCCCCTTGTATATATACAAACATGTTAAAAATATATAATTTTAATGAAAAATTATGCGTGAACGTTAGATAAAAATATAATTACATTTCATTTGAATATTCAGATTTTAGAAATTTGTATGGTTTACCTTTTTTTCTTTAATCCGAAACTCTTATTGGGCGATATTTCGAAAACTACGTGAAAAAATTCTGATAGTGAATGGATAGGTCTTGAGTTTTTTTTTCTCTTTCATTTGCACGTAAATTCATAACTGCAAGTCGAAATTTATTAACCCACACGTCCGAGTTAGCTTAAATTTCAGGTTAACTGGTCACTGTAAGGCCGGCGCTACATAAAACTTAATCCTTGAATTCCTTACAAAAAACAAAAGAAATATCAAATTAAAACTCTTCAAACCAAATAATTTAATTTAATAATTCCATAAGAAACCACAATAATAATCACATTTTAGATCGGCAAATAAATATCAGCACAGACACCATATCACAGTCGACCTCCCAGGACGCACATAACCAAGTGCAACAAATTCACATAAACATATACAAGCCGGTGTGAGTATGCATGACAGCAAGTTGGCCAACTGTCCCATATCGGCATAGACGAACCACAGCCACAACAAAAACAACAATAGAATTAATAATAACAACATTACTCTAAGAAGTGAAGTGCGCACAAATCCTAATAAAAAGCATATCAACTCATATCCAAGTATCCTCTTCACATTCGTAAGTTTTCTATCTGCTGTGGAACACTCGAAGGCAATAAGTTTTTGTTAACAAAGCGAAGATGTAGATTTTGACCGCAAGCGTCTTGAGAGGAAATGCAAACCGAAATGTGCAGACATTTTGCAACGAAAATTCCTTAACATAACAAAGTGGCAACGAATGGTACAGCAGCGCAGGCAGCCGGCAGTGGCTAGTGAGTACAAGGGGCCTTCAATGTGTTCTCGGTATAATTATAAAAGGCCACACGAATTTAATTTAATATATTTATATTTTACAAGTTGGTTCTTCATAACCTCAATGCACTCGTTACATTTTGAATTTAATTCTTAAATGTGCACTAAAAAATATCTTTCCTCCTTGTCCGAAGAATGTGCGTTTATTGCCGCCTTGAGCTCTTCACTGTCAGAACGTCTTTTTTCTACGAAAACGTCATGAAGGGGGTCATCAAAAGACTGCAACGTCACGTGAAATGCTTCAAAAAGTGAAGAAGCGACTTGAGCGAAATCCCCGATGAAGTGTCAATCAAATGGCGAAAGAACAGAAAATATCGGACCGTAGCATTCGCCGCACACTGAAAAATGATCTTAAACCCAAAAGGCGCATGATCTCACATGAAAGGAGCTTGGCCGAAACCGGTCAATTGTGTTTTCTGACGAGAAAACGACCGAAGGTTCACACAAGAATTTTAGTCATCGACTGGCCACCAGGAGGCAGCACCCGCCACAGCTTTCCCTTTTTCGTGAACTCAATCGATAAAACTGATTTCGAATTCCAAAATATTATGAGCAGGATGGTGTGACTTAGTAGTGTCTGCATCCTTTGTATGCCAATGCATAGATTCGTACTCTCTTTCAGTGCCATAGTGACGAACCCATGTTTCATCTCCAGTCACAATGTAGCCGAAAATACTCTTTGGATTTACCCGACAGATCTACAAAAACACTCTCCGCACACAACTTACACTTGCTTATGAGGTTCCGTGAGCATTCGCAGTACCAGGCCATCATTATACGAGCCGCAAAGAAGATGAGAAGAGTAACCTAAAGGATGATAGACATACCAGCTAATGTCACATCTCGAAAAAGGTAAACAAAAAGTATAGATACACTAAGTATTGCCTTACGCAGATACTCACCGATCACGGCTACTTTATGGAATATCTCCACCGTTTTCAACTGGCAGATAGCCCATTTTGCCCAATATGCCCTAATGCAATCGAAAGCGCGGCACACGTGACTTTTCATTGAGATCGCTTAGCACGAGAACGTGAAATACTTGAAGCAGTTTTGGGACACCCACCTAGTGCTATCAACCTCATACGAGGCCTGTGCTGATCTAGAACTAAGTGGAAGGCGGTTCGAGCGTTTCCTGGAAAAATAATACTACGACTTGAATTCATTAAATGAGAGCGCAATTCACAGCAGCAGCAGCTACAGTTGCAAGTACGACAAGGAGATGAACTATTTCTGAATAGGACGATGACAAACGCTGACATTTGAGCCCATCACTCACAATCACATCAGAGAGAAGGCAAGACGATAGTCGCACGTATCAAAACAGTGAGAGGAGTGGCTATTATCACTGACGTCAGATCTTCATACGTCCAGAAGCGAGAGACCAAGATGCAGGTATCTACTTGCGTCTATAGACATAAACGCGACTCCACCTTGATGAAATGCTTACAGCGGTGCCTGAGTGGAAATCAGCCGAAAAAAGGTAATTGCGTAGACTTTTGCTTGCTTCCAGGATCATAGTGATGAGCCGATGTCTCGTCGCCAGTAACAACACGACCGAAGAGACTGGTTGAATTTATCCAACGGAGTTCCAAAAATCAGAACGCGTAACTCGACTTTCCGCAACATTGTCGTGTCACTCTTTACGAAGTTCTTTCACCGATGATTACTAGACAACTAAAGATGTTAGTTAGTTGGTTAAAGTAGTGATTCATTCATAATCCAAATAGCGCTTCTGCACCATTTTCTGCCCACATCCTCGCTACCAACTTTTTAAACGGTTATTTACAGCAAGACTAGGTATATCCAGTCTGTGCAGTTTAAGAATCGTATTAGGTTGTTGACGTCTAAACCAGATAGTTGTTCGAGTGTTTTACCCAGGGTTGGCATAAGGCAGGGCATTCACAGAGGAAACGGAAAGTTGTTTCCTTTTTCTCTGGTTGTTTAAAACTGCGGCAGTAAGTGTTGTAAGGAATGCCCATTTTGGCAGCTTACTCCCCGACAAACTAACAGTCAGTTATAACTGCCGTGAGTCTCCAGGCATCCCTTCATTTCATATTTGTTAATGTTGATGTTTGTTTGTGGCTGTAGGTGGGCCATAACGTTCTGCTGCCTTTGCATGTTGTCTGGCCTCTTCATCTACAATTCGCGAGTCGGAGGTATTTTGAGGAAATTGTATTCTTGATTGCACCCAGATCCCCCTCTTGTCAGTTCATCTGTTTTTTCGTTTCCTTTAATGTTCCAATGTCCCGGAACCGAACTTAAGCTAACTTTATGGTTTTCCTTCATTTTGTAGGTTCATTTCTGCTTTGTTCCACCAGTTTAGCGGTTGTTGTAACAGAATCCAGTGCTTGGATTGCAGCTTGGTTATACGAAAGAGTAGCGATATTGCCCTTAAAAGAGAAATCTGCGATAGTAACCTGCAAGCTTCTTCAATTGCCAGTACTACCGCTTGAAAGGCTCTGCGGGCAATGGGAAGACGTGCAGAGTTTTCAATTTAAAATCTCTGAGAATATACACCTGCCGCAACACCACAATCCGTTTTAGACCTATCTGTATAGACTGTAGTGTCGAAAGTTTTTAGTGAGAATCTCTTACTCCATTCCTCCTGAGGTGGAAAGAGAGAGAGAGAGAGAGAGAGGTGAGAGAGTATTGAACTTCTCGCAGTAATAGGCTGTCATGCCCATACTTTTTTCCTTCGAGCAGCCCACTTTATTTAACCTAAATGATCTACAATTTTATATTTTATTTATTATATATGTAATTGGCGCGTACACCCTCTTTGAGTATTTGACCGAGCTAAAAAAATAAAAAAAAATAAATAATTGGCGCGTACACTTCTGTTAGGTGTTTGGCCGAGCTCCTCCTCCTATTTGTGGTGTGCGTTTTGATGTTGTTCCACAAATGGAGGGACCTACAGTTTCAAGCCGACTCCGAACGGCAGATATTTTTATGAGGAGCTTTTTCATGGCAGAAATACACTCAGAGGTTTGCCATTGCCTGCCGAGGGGCGACCGCTATTAGAAAAATGTTTTTATTAATTTTTCTTTCAGCGAGATTCGAACTAACGACCTCTCTGTGAATTCCGAATGGTAATCACGCACCAACCCATTCGGCTACGGCGGCCGCCTAACCGAGCTCCTCCTCCTATTTGTGGTGTGCGTCTTGATCCGTCCACAAATGGAGGGACCTACAGTTAAGCCGACTCCGAACGGCAGATATTTTTATGAGGAGCTTTTTCATGGCAGAAATACACTCGGAGGTTTGCCATTGCCTGCCGAGGAACGTACGCTCTCTCTCGGAATTCCACCTCATTCGGCCACGCCGGGCGCCTTTGATTTATTGCAATTATTAAATTACCCATCTCACTAGTAAATTATACCGATACTGAGCATGCACTGACCGCCCCTCGTAGTGCGTAGTAGAGTGAAAGTGGTCGAAAGATTATTACAAGTGTCTAAGAAAATATTGCTGACTACTGTGAGATTAGTTGTGGAACAACATATGACGATAACACAAAGAAGGTGAAGTCTAAAACGGAAGTGGTGTGAGGTGGGCAAACAAACATATTAAACGCATATGAACCGCATATCTGCCGACTGACAAGCTGTCAGTGGGAAGGACCAACAAAGTAGTGTGGGCAACATGTATGTGTGCTCCTGTATGAAAGGATGTAAGTGAGACATATCACCCACATGCAAGGCAACCAAACCACAAATCAGTGCTCCGACTGAACGCTTTAACTTCTTGGCAAAAAAAAACGAGTGCTTTTGCTGAGACAATAAAGTGACTACGAAGACAGAAAGACAGGCAGGCAGAGCTACAGGCAACCTGCTTGGCGTCCGGGTATCTGTGCATATCCGGCAGGCAAGAGCAACAATAAAATATCATATTTCGTTTAGTTTATGTTTTGTTTAGTAATTTGCAGTTGCTCTATGAGAGACTGTTATGAAAGTTTATGCATGTAAGTGCGTATGTGTGCGAAGGATACTGCTATGAGTTTATGGTATGCGATGTAGCAAAAGATGTGCGAAACTTGCTGTATGCTGCAAACTCAGTTGTCTCGCCCACAATGACTAATTGCTTAATTAGCATATGGTCATGACAGAACTATGTATGTATGTATGTATGTAACTTACAAATAACAGAAACAACCAGAGTTAAAGGACATCGACAAGGGACACACCTTGTCCTTGAAAAAAGGTTGACAACGTCAAAAGAAAAAGTTAGATTTGCCAAGAGGCCGCAAACAAACAGAACTTAAGGTGCACAAGACCTTGTCACAAATTTTTTATACTCCACACATACGAGTACATACAGCCACACATAGATGAAGGTATGCATGAAGAGAAGAAATAACATATGTGTGTATTCCTCATCCCTAAGATTCTATCAACATTGCTGTTTAAGCGTAAACACACATATGATGAGCACACGTAGACACGTGACATTTATTAGCGGACTCATGCAAAAGAAAAGTTGTTGCTATTAATGAGTAGATATGTAGGACATGTTTGTACCGGCACGTTGCAAAGGATATCCAAAGGCGTGCACATCTTTAGCCTTTATTTGTATAATTAACATACGGTTAAGAAAGCAAGTGAAATTTAAAATTTAAGGGTTGATTGGCATTTCAATCTCATACTTGGTTTCCTGCTTTGTTTGCTCGTAAGTAGGTTATCGATTTTTTGGAGCTCTTATATGTAGTCTTGGCACAGGAAATTAAGAATTTGTTTTCTTTATTTCATAACTGAGATGCTTACAGAAGTTTCTGCGATGGATATACAAAATACTTGCAGCTTCTGCAATTCCGCTGCTTTAAATAATGAGTGTTTTTCTACTTGGCACCACCGCTTGTACTGACAGTAAATTGGACAGCTGGCAACTGGTTTGCGCTAAGTATCTTTTGTAATTCAGTACGAAAACACTGATTTGAAACATAGGGCATTGAGGTCAATAAAGACAAAACACAACATATAATATACGCGAAGAGAAAATCTGCAAGCATCCAATTCAATTTAACGGAGAAGACATAAAAATATACTCAAGTGCAAGGTATCTAAGCAACACGATTGAATCGAAACTCACATGGAAGCAGCACATACTGAACGAGAGAAATGAGATGAAAAACAAATTCCGACAACTCTACTGGCTACTTGGAAAATAATCAAACCTTTTTCCAATTTTAAACGTTTTTTAACAAAAAATGGTTACAAATTTAATCTTCAAAATAATAGCCATCGATAGCGACACATTTTTCCCATCTCTCAGACAATTTGTGGATGCCGCGCCAAAAACATTGGCCGTCTTTGGCCGCAAACCAATCATCGAGCCATTTTTTGGCTTCTTCGTGAGAATTGAAGCGCTGCTCGGAAAGTGTGTGGCCCATCGATGCAAACAAATGATAATTGGAAGGCGCCAAGTCTGGTGAGTAAGCCGCATGCACCAGCAGTTCCCAATCGTACGTCTCCACCAATTCCCGGGTCGTTCTTGTTCGATGTGGCGGTGCATCGTCATCAAGAAAAATTACTTTGTGACGCCGATCGGCATATTCTGGGCGTTTTCGGTATATAGCGCTGTTCAAATCGGCCAATTGTCGTTGGTAAAGTGCACCGTCAACTGTTTCACCTGGTTTTAATAGCTCGTACCAAATCATACCACGCTGACATTACAGCACACAGCATTACCTCGCGGCCGAAGCGATTTAGTTTGGCCGTTGTTTTTGGCTTGTGGTCGGGCGAAGATCGTTTACGCTTGGGATTGGAGAAATAACCCCATTTTTCATCACCCGTAAGATTCGATGCAAAAAGACTTCCTTTTGAACCAGGAGAGCAGCATTTCACAAGTGGTTTCACGATGTCCGCAAATCGTAGTTTGAAGGCATGAAATTCGACATTTTTAAGAGCGACAAAAATGCATTATTGTATGAAACGTAACAAACAATGAACTGAATATTGTTTACAGATGACAGACGAAAAAACAAGACATTTGGGAAGGTTTAAAAATACTTCTAGCGACATCTATGGACTAATAGCTGAAAGTCTCACTTCATAGGTATATACCGGTAAATCAATAATTGGACCGACATGGACCTACGGACTAGAACTTTGGGGGAGTGCCAGTGAATCAAACCAGCAAATTATACAGAGAAGTCAATCTAAGATGCTAAGAACAAACACAAACGCAAATTGGTACATAAGAAATGACGATATTCACCACGAACTCGGAATAGACACTGTCACTGAAAGAGTAAAAAGAAGCAGTAGTAAGCACATCTTGTGACTGTTAGAGCACAAAAACCATGAAATGATACTGATAACGGCAATGGAACTACAACCAAGAAGACTAAAGCGGAAAACACCCACAGATCTTGTTCGTACTGTAATATAAATAAGGTTATAGAAAACTATGTTGTGTTAGTAAAATTATAACTAAATTCCAACAAAACTTGTTCGCGGAAGAAGTACCTCAAAGCAAATGGTCGCCTCTTGTTGGCAATATCTAGCCATGTCACAATTGTACTACCAGAGAAACGTAAAACAGTCAATTCTGAGTGGTACACAACCATTTGTTAGCCATAGGTTTTCGAAGAATCAAGGAAAACCAACCGCCTAAGTGAAATCATCCTTCACCAAGACAACTCGAGCTCTATCGGTTCACACAAAAGAGTTTTTAAGTGCCCAAATGATCGAATAAATAAGTCATCAGCCGTAGAGCCTCGATTTGGCACCTAATGATTTCTTTTTGTTCCCGAACATCAAAAATTAAATGCGAAGTCACGATTTTCACCTCCTGGAGAAACTGTTGAAGTCTTTAAACAGGTGGGTGCGGAGGTATGTATCTGCTGAGTGGCAAAAATGCTTTGAAAATTAGTTCAAGCGAAGGCAAAAGTGTATTGACTTCCACAGAGAAAAACAATAAAGCTATTTCCTTATTATTTTAGAGTGTTTTCATTATTGGACGCCACTTTCGTGCTATTAAAATCTTGCTAATTGCGTGTTTGTATACCAAACTCCACTAAGCATCTCAACATCCCTTTAAATCAACCAACACTTTGCCTTTCCTTATTACCTTTTGTAAGTCTTACTCTATAACTCTATAACTCTATAACTATATTTCTTTACATGTTATTGGACCGCTTTATCACTTAGTCCCGATGCCACTTACATACACTTTTTTTTTGTGACACCAGTGCTGACATTCCGAAGGGCTATGAAGGCTGATTCTGTGATAGTTGACGCAGATTACAGCATCAAACATTCTATAATGTTGGTGATCTCTGTCAAATTACAAGGTGAAGTGCAAAATAAACAAGACTGGCGTAAAAATGGCATTCGGTTCAGTGAAAGCGAAATTATTGCGTCTAAAGTGTCAGTATGTTTGTGTCATCCGTACAAAAATGTGTTTCGAACAAAGAGCTAATATCATTTTTTTTATCTCGGTAAAACGTTTACCGAAACATTTGAAATGATGAAAACAGTTTATGGCGATGACTGTCTATCTCGAGCCAGAGTTCATGAGTGGTTTACACGTTTCAGAGATGGTTGTGAGGACATAAATGACGATGAACATACGACCCCAAAATCAATAATCACCAAATCATCGTTGAAACTCCTGAAATCGGAGTTGAATATCTCAAAAACATCGATTTATGGCATTTTAACTGATTATTTCGGCTTACGAAAGGTCTGTGCACGTTTCATTCTGCACAAGTCAAAAGTCCTCATTAAGAGGCAAGACAAGACGAGAACTTCCTGGTGATGAAATGTGGCGTTTCCAACATGAACCTGAAACTAGGCGTCAAAGTACTGAATGGATGGTCAGTCGATGCTCATTTGTTTTTACGATTCCAAGGGAATTAATTGTCCCCAAGGAGTTCGTGCCAACAGGCCAAACCGTCAATGCAATTTTCTATCTTGGCGTTTTGAAGCGTTTGTTGCATCGCATTCGTCGAATTCGCCCTGAATACCGCGAAGGAGGAAGCTGCTGGCGCTTATTGCATGATAATGCACCATCTCATCGATCCACTCTTGTGACTGATTTTTTGACTAGAAATCGCATTTTAACCATCAATCACTCCCCGCATTCACCTGATGTGGCTCCCTGTGACTTCTACCTATTCGGAAAAATGTATTTGGCCATGAAAGGAAATCGTTTTGCGTCCGTAGAGGCCATCCAAAAGGCTTGTACCGACATCCTGAAGGACATTCCGGTCAATGACCTGAAACACTCTTTGGAAAAGCTTTTAGATCGCGCAAAACAGTGTATCGAGCACAGAGAGGACTATTTGGAATTTTATGCTCGTTGTCAAGGTGACATTTCAGTTAAGAAAATTATTTTCCTGTTTTTTGTTTGTTCCATCCAATTGAGAGTTACAGGGTGTTAACAATGGAAGTCAACAAAGAGAAAATTCGGTGCATTTTACAGTTTTTCATTGATAAAGGCGAATATGCAAGCCATGCCGCAGAATTTGTGAATGATGTTTATGGGGCCGATACAGTAACAACTAATTATGTACAATTTTGGTTTCGTCGATTCCGTTCAGCCATTTTTGACGTTAAAGAAATTATCGAAAAAGTCCATAAAATCAAAGAAATAATCGAAGTTGAGCAGAATGTTAGTAGTCGTAGCAACGCCCAGGAGCATAAAACAGTTTTAAACCATTTACGCAAAACTTTTACCCAAAAATAATGGATTTCTTTTTCTTCAAACTATGATAATATGTTAGTCTGACAGTGATTAGTTCGTTGAGTGATGCGGCGATTGAGCTATTTATAGGCGACCTCTTAGAGATGTCTCAAAGCCCATTTATTGTTTTTTGTTTTTAATATTTTTCAATGTCCATCGCATTTCTTGTGAAGGGTTAATGACGCGAATATATCAGCAAGACGGTCACCTTCATCTAGGGTACCTTCTTGTAGAGACATCCTTCATTTGTTACTTAAAAACAATCGTAGTTCTTTAACCACAATTATTATATATTGGACGCCCTGAAAAATTAATTTTAAAATAAACGCATTCCGGCAGCAGCAAGGATGCAGTAGAATGGGTTGAGTTAGGTTAAAATGATTGCCCAAGAAGTGGGAGAAAAACTGATAGGACGAAAAGTAGGTGGTTAGGAATATGGATTTAGTATATGTCGATTCTGAACAATGACTGTGTACCGCTTTATACTGCTGATGAAGTTTATCAGATTTTTAGTATCAAGGTCTGCAATATCAGCAGGCGCTGCAAAGACGTAAGAGCCACGATGCCTAAATCTTAGCGCCGCGAGAGTAGGGCAGCTAAGCAGAAGGGGCTGAGATGATTCCATCTCATCGTCCATACAGCTGACGCAAAAAGTACTTCAGGTAATTACAACTCTCACAACATGCACACCTCGCGGATAGTGCCCTATGAGAACACCAACAAAATACGAGAGCTGAGATTTTTTCAATCCCAGAAAATCGCACGACCGCCCCCGATCCCCACGTAACCAGAAAGATATCGCGACCTTCTAAGTTTGTATACTTGCTCAAGCTGATATGATGCGAAGCCCATCTTTCCAGGAGGAGATCGCAGCTGATCAAAGGGATCCTAATCTTCTCCCTTCGCGGGGAAATAACATCACATGTCCCTTGTCTGGCTAGCTCATTTGCCTCACAGTTTCCCACACAGTTTCACTGTGACCAGGAACCTGTTATCGAAAGTGAACCCAAGCATTCCCTGGCCAGTTTCGAATGCACCATCATTGACCCGAGGGCCCTAATTGCCGCTTGGTTATGGGAGTAAATATTTACTTTCTTGAGGTATTACGCATTTGTGTAGTCAATCAGCTGCTTCTTTACGGCTACCTCTGGAACACACTGTAGTGGTCCGATAACCTAAATTTGAGTCTGATGGGAGCTGCTTGCAGAATACTCCTCCACCAACCTTCCCTTTCAACTTCGATTCATCTGCGAACAAGTTCACGAGGTCCTGTCTCCGAGTGTAGGGCGATGAACCCAAAGTTTTTTAGGATACTTGAGTATCCATAAGTAAGGTCGAGCCTATAGCCCGAACCCCTCAGTCTGATTGGCTTTGCTTATCGCCATAGTGCATTACAAATATAGGAACTTCTATATTATAGCCTTTTAACGAATATTTATGTAAAATTAGATATTCATCCATCCTTTCATGCTTTTGCATGTGCACTATTTGCACTATATATTTATTATCCTTTTATATTTAGAAGCAACATTTATGAACTCCCCACAAACACACTTACACATGCACATAATTAAATATGTATTTGTATTTCAAAAGTAGTTAAAAACATAAAAAATTGCAGCCACTTGTGCAAAAAAGTTACAAAAAACCTCAGTGTGGTTTCACTTAATGAAATCGTAAGCACTCTTCAGTTGCAGCCTAAGGAGGATCCTTGAAACAGCGAAGCATGCAGTTGAACGCAATCAACTCTCCAACCACTTAGCTTGATTAAGCGGTGCAGTGTTAAGGAAATCCTTTGCGGAATTAAAAAACTTTGCCGACCGCATTAACAGCATGAGGGGGGCGGTGGTGGAAAGAGGGACAGAGGCCATACATTCAAATAGGAGGCGGAGGAAGGAATAGGAAGGAATAATGTGGCGAAAGAAGTTGAATGCAAAGTTAAAAATAATAAATATTGTGCCATCAAAAAATGCTTGTAAATTTTTGCGTGTGTGTGTGTGTGGTTGCACATATGCCGGGAAGTATGCCTTAAACTACAATTAATTACGTAAGATGCAACTTGTAGAAGTGCACAACAACAGACACCAAAAAAAGGGTTGGTATGAGAAATCGCATTTGTATGTGTGTGTGTACTTCTACGCTTACAAGTTAATCGCCGCAATAAACGCCTTGTACGCTGCGTTGGAAGCTCAGCCAACTTCTTCAAACGCCCACACGCCTACACATATGCAACGCTTTACGTATAAAAGTATATTCGATGTTGTCAGCGCCAAATGTGCTACTTAACTTTCAAAAAGTAGCAGGAAGAGAAAAGAAGCAAGCGAAGTAAACATTATTGTTTTGCTAAATGCTACAATTGTTGTTGTAATTATAACTATTCTTGCAGTGGAACGTGAGATTTTCACATTTACAAAAGTTTTGCTAAAAATGAAAAGTTTACATTTTTCGTGAATGCGGTTATTGCCTGTGGCAATGCAACAACAACTCGTTGCATCATCTGATGAGCAGCGCAGAAACTTTTTAAGGAATTGTTTGTGTAAAACGCAGCTGTAAGTTGTAAGTAGTACAGTTATCAAGCCTTTTCGCTTAAAAGTGGATGCGTAAGGCCCGAATACTTTCTTGAATTTAGAGGTTAATGGATTAATAATAATGCGTAGAGTGCCTTTAGGCGACACCGCCAAGTGAAGTAAACGCCACAGGAATTTATTTTTGCAAATATGCACCAGAAAATAGCTACAGTGAGATTATAGCAGTACATAGCAACTGTTGCATATGTACGTCTTCGAAATGGGTTTAAGCCAAACTCTCTTCCAATTTGTTTGCGGCTTGTTGGTTTTCCACAAATTAAGGGATCTACAGCTTAATACCGTCTGCGATTTTTTGAGCGGTTTTTATGAGCAGCTGTTTCATGGCAGAAATATTTACATTCGGAGGTTTGCTATTACCTGCCGAAGGTTGACCGCTATTCAAAAAAAAAACACAGAATGATACGAATGCGCAAACGCCATTAGAAAAAGCTTTGTTGATTTTAAATTTACTCTGTAAAAATGGAACTTAGACCTTGTAGTATGTATAAGTATAAAATCTAAGTAGCGAAATATGGACTAATCGCTAAATTCTCAATGGTGGATGAATTGTATAAAATGTTAGGGGTAGTCAGAATAAAAAAAAGTGAATTTTTTTGATTGGCATTTTCATAAAGTATAATATCTTAACAATATTGTGTAAAAATTTGAAGTGAATCCGACAAATACTTTTCGAGTTATTCAACAATTAAGAAAGGGCGCTCGGAGCCGGAGTAGGTAGCAGCAGCTGCACGCTACCGACTTCTCGGGTTTTATTATTATGAATGTCCATTTTGATGTATACAATAGACACATTAACTGTGTTCTACGGTTTATACGCCGGCATTATGATTCTATTGAAGATATGAAAGCTGCTATAATGGCAACTTTTGATCACTACGGTCTAGCGATGAAAAGCCGAATCATGATATGTTTCCAAAAGGCGAAGATTCTTGGTGCTCTTACCAAAGCGCTGAAGCAAGAGGAGAGCTTGCTACTTATACACACAATTATTCTCTTTTACCTTCTAATGTTTTAAAAGCTAGCAAACCTACTTACGAAGCTCTCAGTAATGAAAATTTACTTTCAAGATGTGTAAGTGGATTCAATCAAAATAATAATGAAAGCTTTTAAGTATGGAAAATATACCCAAAAACGGTAAATACTAGTTATACTATGGTACAAATTGCTGCATACATAGCTACTTGTATACTCAATGAAGGTATAAATTCATTATTGGTTATAGTGAATAAACTGGGTTATAATGAACACTCGAGAAGGTAGAATGCTACGTAGCCAACGGCAAATCGAGGAACTATTATATGGCCCAGAAATAGATGATAAAGTGTAAGTAATTAAATAATTCGTATAACGTATAACATAAATCGATACCAAAACTTTAAATGAGTTTTTCTCAAAACTATGTTTTTTGAACTGGTGTGCACTGTAACTTAAAAACCTCTTGGTAGATTACAATAAAGTTTATACTGCTCTTGAAAAACATACACAGTAAAAATTTTAGTTTAATATTAATACCAATTTGGTGTTTATATATAACAATTCCAGAAAGTATAAGATTAAAACCATTCCGGTTTCAGAAAAGAGAGAGAGAAGTTAATTAAAATATTCTCTTTAAAAAACCAAGAATGAGACTAAATTATATACTTTTAAGGGTTTAAAAATAAAGCTAAAATGGTTTTGACTTTATACGAGAATTGAAATAAATTTAATAATAATTAGAATTAAAGTTAATCAAAAATTGAACTGAATGTAGAACTTTCTTGGAATTGAAAGTAAACCCTTGAATGATATAATATTTTAATTCCAAAAAGGAATTGAATCCAAACCAAAATTGTAGTAGATTTAGTACATTGTTGACGAATCCTCAAAACAAAAAACAAAATAAATTTTTTAAATAAAAATTTACATTTTACTTAAAATGACATAAATTTATATACATAAGTGAAATAATAATACATATTTAAATTTTATTCTATAATTTCACATGGAATTAATAAAAACATTTTTGAATCTATAAAGTACACTTCAAATGGTTTTACATTTTTAAGGATATTAAATTTAATTAGTTCTGAAAGATCTGTTGAAATAATTTCATAACACTGCAACATGAAATTAAATTCCTTAGTGACAAAGATTTCTAAACTTAAGTAAATTTCGTTATCGACAACATATATATAAGTTACATCAAACTGTATATTAAATACGTAAAATGCTTTAAAATACAAGTCAAAAACTTGCCTAAATTCATAATGCTCGGGAACTGCTATCTTCTTACCATCAATTGTTATAAAATATTGGCAAATTGTGGCTTTGTCTTGTCCAACTGCAACGATTGTGGGCTGACCAGACGTTATTTTATATTCTTCTAAGCTGTAAAAACAAATTTTTTTACTTATGCCCCTTAAGAACAAAAAATTTATAGTAAATTACGTTTTCAAAAATAAAACTGTCGACAGATTTTTGGAATTTTGCTTTTTTTTGTTCGCGTCCACTGGCGATGGCAGCAACGTTAAGAAAATCAAATAAGGTATTACTTCAGACGTCCATTCTGTACAGTTTCCCAAATTAGAACCGCCACTCGCAGCAATAAAAATTTGTTCCACACTGCTTTCATATTTCCAAACCATTCCACGCAGTTGCGATAAATTTTTGTCTCGATTTTAACGTTTCTCGCAATTTCTGCTGCACCAGATTCAGTTCGTCTTTAACTATGCAGTTTTGAAAAAAACGAAGATCTTCTTCAGAAATTACCTATCATCGCTTTCCTTCCGCGTGGTATTTCACTTTAAAAAACATGCTTCTAGAATAGTGGAAAAAATGACACAGAGAGTGAAAGAATTTTTTAATACTTTCTTGGTTTTACTTTAAAGCAAATAATACTAAAGTTCAGAGTACATTAAAATTAATTGAGAGTGAGAAAATTTTTTAATACTTTTTTGGTTTTACTTTTAAACCAATAAGTTTAAAATTCAATATAATTGAAACTTAAACTGAAACCAAAATAGCTTGAAACATTAAAGAAAGCATTTTAATGTTTTTTTGGTCTTACGTTAAATCTAATAGGTATTAAATTTCAAAAACGCAACGCTCAGCACCAATTAAAGTTTTGTTTTAAACCCATTTTGGATTTAAAATAATTGCAAGAATATTTCATCGTCTTAAAATAAAACTTTTTAGAATTAAAAACCAAATTTAATTCCAAAATTGTATAAATTCAATAGCAACTGGTATTAAATATAAACCATCATTTTTTACTGTGTACAAAACTCGTACCTGATCGAAGAATACTTTTTTTTTCAAAAATTCCAATTTTTTTTAAACAATTAATTGTCGGTTTTTTTCTCGAAAATCAGAAAAATACCTCCTGAGGCCGCCATATTGTTAATTTTGAAAACAAAGCTTGTATCCGGCACAAGATTACCTAATACTAAAACTAATTTATCTTGTCCGATTGATTTTAGATGAATCTCCAAGGACTTGTGATGATCACCGCAAGGGACTTCTGGAGAAACGGGCTCCACACAAACAGCGATAACTTTTACAATTACTATTTTTTTTTTTAATTTTCCTAAGGTCAAATCGAAACATGATGTATTAACGCCATGTTTTTATTTTTGTAAAAAAAAAACAATTGACTAGCAAAAAAGAATTTATGAAAATCATCATCTTTTCGGACCTCTGAGTACTCCTAACCCCTTAAAGCTATTATTAAGCATAAAATGCAGTTTGCTATTCCAAATACATACTCGTATTGTGTCCCCGTTTGGCTTCATCAAAAGGAGATCCACTATAACTTTCCTGACAAGTTTTTTTTATGATTACCTTTTTGAGGAGTTGTTGTCGAATAATTCGTGCAATTTTTAGCGAGCACTTTTTTATGTTTTCTGGCCGGGTATCAATATGTAGTCTCGAACTTTTTTAAAGCATTTGACAGAGTTTCTCATAAATTTCAGCTCAACAAACTAGTTTGCAAGGTATTCACGCTAATTTTCTACCTTCTTTTATGACTTATTTATGTGATTGGTGCTGTTCAGTGTTACTCGACAACACGTCCTTTAGCTATTATATTATCATGCAAATGCATGTTTTACTAACTCTTTACGTTTACAAGTCATATAAATTTTGTAGTGAAAACTCTTACACCATCTTAGCATTTGTCTATGAGAACAACTATTGGATCCGCATACATAGGTTAGGTTAAAATAGTTGGCCAAAGAACAGTTTCCCGCAATGTCGCTATGGCCAGGTACCCAGATGAGTCTTATGTTAAAGAATTTGAATTCGACCGAAAGTGAGGCCAGGTACTCCCTGGTTTCGAATGCGCCGTTATTGAGCCCACAGGGTAAGTCAGAGTAAATATTTACTTTCTTAAAAGTTATGGCGCAATTAGCTGCTTCTTTAGTCGCGGCTTGAAACACACTCTAGTGATCCGGTAACCTAATTTTGGGGAGCTCCTCGCAAAATACTTCACCAATCCTTTCAACTTCGAGCCATCAGTGAACAGGTTCACCAGGCCCTGTGTTACACCCCGTGTACCTCTCCTTTGCTGGAATTTGAGTGAAGAATATTCCGCTTGGACTAAGCGAGGGTGTACATTAATGCGTGGTCAGGGGGATAAATCCGAAATTTCTAAGTATAAATACCAGAACAGTTTCTCATAGTCTTCGGTAAGTTCCAGCAAAGATGCTAACATCACTGACGCGCCAAATATGATACCATAGCTTGTATTCATGTCCCAGAAGATACGCCTTCGCAGTTTGTAAAACATTAGAACGTTAGCCTATGTTATTCCTCATTTGTTTACTTTGCCAAGTTCAGAAGCACAGATCAAAATTCAGTGCACGAGGCAGGTCACAGAGTTAGAAGAAGAAAGAGTCCAAAACTTCGAGCAAAAACACATTTTTACAGATATAATATATCCCAAGCGTAGCACATCTACCACCGACGAATTGCTTAAGTACACCTAAAATAAAAAAGATTAAAACCCCTTAACTTATGTCCACATATAGGGTCACTCGACCGCAAACAAATGTTCATCCGACCTTTTTCGATTATTTAAAATATATCAGGTACTA
Source organism: Anastrepha obliqua (assembly GCF_027943255.1). Classification (NCBI taxonomy): domain Eukaryota; kingdom Metazoa; phylum Arthropoda; class Insecta; order Diptera; family Tephritidae; genus Anastrepha; species Anastrepha obliqua. The sequence goes on along the minus strand of NC_072895.1, from coordinate 87,146,792 downwards.
AAGAAGTACTACTTAATGAGTCTATTCAATTATATCATATTAATACTTTTATTCTTCTTTGGATACCAAAAAATACGTACTAGGTTTTAAAATAATTTTCAAGTATTTAAATTTAGTGCATTTTATAGTGCATTTTTAATTTTTAATTTTTATATTTTGTTAACTTTTTTCTGATTTTTGAGTCGATGAAGTTCGTTAGAAGCATAATAACACCTACCTTCTGTAGCCTTCAATCTGTACAGACTTCCAAATACCCTCTAATAAAGGAAGTAGACGTCGTGCATGTACCTTAGGGTCAGCCGTGAGGGGTTCTGGATTGATGTTATCTGGGTTATGATGCTTTATTGGCTTTTAGAGCTCCATTAGCTTATATAATCTCACTTACGTCTGGACAGGTGGTAGGGTTATCGCGCTTTGGAAGGGGGCGTGGACAATTGGTGGTTAGTATCGTGCGGGGTGCCTTCACATGCTTCACATGTTTTGTCCTACATCTCATCGGCGTAATTGAAGAGTTGTCTCCTGACGTGCTTGGGAGGCCTACTATAGCACCCTAACTCAAACTATGTACTCACTGAACACTTTGTTGTGCTCCTTTACAGGGAGCATCTGAGCCTCGTCGTGTAGGTGTTGAAGTGGAGGTAGACAGTAGACATCCCGTCGCAGTCCGAATGGCAGTGTATTGGCAAGTCTGAAGTTTCGTTCATTGCGATTCACTAGTTCCAGGCGACCAGACAGGCGCAGCATAGTTTAGAACCAGCCGGTCAATCGCCTTAAAAGTCGATAGTCACATTTCTTTGTGTGCCCCAAGTGCTGCTGGCGAGCGATTTGAAAACCTTATTGCGATTTTGGACTTTATCGGCAATAGCGGTTATATGCGCAAAGAAGGAGAGCAAACTGTCGAAGGTAACTCCCAAGATTTTGGGGTTGTTAACAGTAGGTATTGATGTGTCGTCGACTTTTACCTTAAGTTGCAGTGTGACCTCCTTTGTCCAGGTGGTAAAGAGGGTCGCTGTGGACTTCGTGGGGGAAAGTTGTAGATTCCTCACAGGGAAAAAACGAGGAAGATCGGTGAGGTAGTCCTATACTTTGGCGCACAGGCTATAAATATCGTTGCCCGACGCCATTATCGTACAATCGTCAGAATGGGAGACCAAGTAAACTCCCTCTGATGGCTGGAGGAGCTTCGATATGTCGAAGTTGAAAAGCAAGAGTTAAAAGACACCACCCTGCGGAGCACCGCGCTTTATCTTCCTCTATAATGTCATCTAGTAGCGTGGAGCGGTTGACTGTGTCGAAAGCCTTCTTCAGGTCCATCGCTACTAGGACAATCCTCGCGGTTTATCTGGCAGTTTATGGCTGTGGTGGTACTGTTCACTCTTCGGAAGTCATGCTGATGTCAGACTGGGGCCAGATGTTTCGTGTAGAGTGTGAGTAAGAGGGCTTGAAGAGTCTTCACTAGTGTGGAATGGAGAGTTATCGGCCGATAAGAATCCCTCTTTCGTCTCTTCTTGCACTTTTCTTGACTTGTTTATCCATGTCGTTGTATCGCTGCGGCAGGACTGCTTTTGACGACCTGGTCTTCCCACAGTTGAGTTGGTTTCTAGATTTGCTAATAATAAATAAGTAAATAAATAAAATCTGAATGTCTCTGAGCGCCCTCCATCTTCCGGGCGAACATCTTTTTATCTGCTGTCGTCCAGCATAAAAATATGCCACAGAGCATTTTAGGCCTACTGATAGCTGCGCAGATCCAATGTGAGAGTGGGACGCATATACCCCACGCCTTACCGAAAATTTTACTGCAAGTGTACAAAATACATAAATAGTTAGAAATGCTAATATTAAGTTCACAAATCCAGCAGCTTTTGTAACCACTACATTCACTTCAAAGCAATTCACTAACACGGCATTCAAAAATCACTGAAACACAACCAAGCAGCATTCATAAATTAGCTGAGTGGAAATAGAAGTATGCACAAAACCAAGAAAGAAATTAAAAAAAGGTCTGCATTAGAATTTGATTTACACTCTTCGAGTTGTTCACTCTCTAATTCATCTTTTGCAACAACGAATCCTTTTACTTCGAACCTTACTTGCACATACACATACACACATACACTCAAAGGCATGCATTAGCAAATAATATTTTTTTTATTTATTTCTTTTTTAAGTTCATTTTATTTGTGATTCCGTTGCCTCTTTCATTATTTGTCCCTCCTTGTGTGCTTAGCAAGGCTTTGCTGCATTTTAGTTACCTTGGTTTTGTTATTTATTTTAATTTTTCCCATTTTTGTAAAGCTGCAACAACAAAGTTTGATACTTTTTGAGAATGAGGCTATGGAGCAGTTTTCGAGTGGTTCGCCATAGCGCTGAAAACCACTCTTGGCGTTTGTCGTTTATTTTTAGTTATTTGTAAGCTTTACAGGCTTTATAGGCTTTATGGCTTATTGAGTTGGCAGTGCAGCGTAATCGGTGAACCGCTTAACCAAAGAAGCAAGCCCGAGTCAGTGGTCAATGCAGAATCCTTTTCAGCGTTGGTTTTTAGGCTTAGAGTATTACTTTCAAAAGCTCATTCAATTTGAATGCATAGCAAGAGGAATGAGAATTTATGTGTGAGTGTAGTAGTAGAATTCATGCGAAATGAAATTTTAGATCTTAATATGGGTATCACTTACACGTGTACATAAACGCATACATATGTAGATTGCGCATATTAAATAATTCAATGGGAAACGTCCGATTTACCAAAGTACTCCGACGTGAAACACTGAAGAATAATAATCCTGTGAAGAAGCATTATTCCAGAAAGTTTTAGCATCGACACTACTCTAGTCTGGATAGCAAATTCTGTGAAGCAAAAACGGGCATTTTTGAAGCAGTTGCTTGACGTATTCACTACAAATTCTTCGAGTATTCAATGATATCCTTGCAAATTTCGAAAGGCCACAAAAGAGAAAAGAAGAAAAAATATACCAGCGCACAGCACATAAGGAAAGAGCTGACATTTAAACGGATAGCCCAAGCATTGCCGAAGTTATTACAGCGGTAAAGACTCTTAAAAATATCAAGGCTCCTGGGCACGACAAAATCTCACCTGAATTGTTGAAAGCAGATCCCATGGTCAGGGCGAACTTAATACAGCCTTTGATTTTGAAGTTCTGGGAAACATCCGACTTGCTTGATGAACTGAAGGAAAGCGCGCTCGTGAAAATCCCTAAGAAAGGCAATCTGACGGAATGTAAGGCATTACTTTTCTCTGTATGATTAACAAAATAATCATTCAAATCCGAAAAGAAACAGAAACGCCTTTCGGCGGTGCTACAACCAGAACTCAGATAGCAACAGGCGGGCTTCAGAGCGAACCGTTCATGTATCGACCACATCAACAGTGTCCGAGTTATCGTTAAACAGTCAGTTGAATAGAAGATCTCGCTCTATCCCGTCTTTATAGACTTCCAAAAGTACTTTACATCACTGCGCTATTCGTAATGCCCTCAAGTACAAAGGGGAACGAAATTGTTTAAACTCGTCGTGGCACTTTACACGGACGCAAGCTGTCGGATAATGCATGAGAATATGGGGGGTGACAAAATCAAAATATTAGCAGGCGTACGACAAGGATGTGCTCTCTCGCCACTTCTCTTTTACATCGATTTGGACGTTGTCATTAAAATTGACTTTGCAGACGACATCTGTCTTCGGTCTTGACATGGCAGCGAAGATTCAAGCTGTGCCAGAAGCAGCTCAGAAAGCCGGCTTGAAGATCAATATCCAGAAAATCAAAGTCATGCGTATAAAGACGGGAAATACGCAAAATTTCTCAATTGCTGGCATCGATCTCGAAGATGTACAATCATTCTGCTATTTAGGCAGCGTTATATCGGTCTCTGGAGTTTCGAGCGATGAAATCAAAAGCCGAATAGAAAAAGCTGTGGCGGCATTTGCTTCTTTGCAAGAAATTGGGAACGCATCACACGAAATTGAGAATTTTTAACTTCAATGTAAAGTGGACTTTACTGTACGATTGTGAAACGTAGAATGTGACGTCATTTGACAGGCTCATTACAAATTTTTGTAAACAGATGCCTGCGAAAAGTTCTCAAAATATTATATCCAAATATTATCTCGAATGCTGACTTATGGGCCAGAACACAGCAGATGAAAATACTATTAGAGATCCGAAAGAGGAAATGGCACTAGATTGGCCATGTTCTACGCAGAGGAAATGGTGACTTAACAAGAGGCGCCATTAAATGGAACCCCCAAGGAATCCCAGCAAATAGCTAGAGACGACTGCTGGAGTAAGAAAACCGCGCCACGCAGCTTAGCTGGTAAGAAGTTAAGATATTGACCCATAACAGACCCGCAGGGCAGAAACTCGTTGTGTTCCACACTGCAGCTCTAGGAATTTATGATGATGATATTTCTGATGATTTTACTGAAGCTACTGAAAGGTCAGTAGTCTGCCGATGTTACTTCCAGGAAATACAGTGAATAATGGAGAATTTCATACAGAAGCTCTGTTAACAATTGAACGGTCAACCTACAATTATTTGATCTGGCGTTATCTGGATAGAATGGAGCCATTTCCTTTAACCAGTGCTAACGGGATCTAAGTGCATTGCTGTTATTCTTAAACTCTGCCAGTCCTATAAGTCACTCAGGAATGAGCTGGTGAATATCCATTGCTGGTCCACCAAATCGTCGGATCATTATTTTTTGGAGTGGTTGCACTATTTGGCCTTATCACTAGGAATACTTTCATGATCTAACCACTGGACATTTTGCTTAACAGTCCATTTCTCACTGAAAGTAAATATCTGCTGCGTAAATGGTCTTCTTGGTTGAGATCAGGCCAAGAAGTTTTAATTCTTTGGAGCTTGTTAAGCAATGTAGAACTCATCTTTCCACTTTCGTCACTTTACCCATTTCTTATAAGTGATGTCAACCAAAATGTCCGCTCTGTTCTTTAAACTTTCTAGATAAAAAAATCGGCACGAATGGGTCTGAAAGAAAATAAAGTGTAAGAATTTAAACTCGAGCCTTCATCATTGTTGTCAATTATACCAGCGAGCTTCATTTGCTTAATAAAAATCATTAATACCACTTAGAATGTAAGTCCTGAAGCTCGACGGAGCATCACTCTCGCCAGTGGTATACAGGTGGATCTAAAACGCTCCAGAGGGTAGAAACAGGACTAGTGGAGCCTAGAGCACACAAATCTTTAGTACTGAGCACAGATATCACAATTTTCTTCATAATGGAAACAGTGGAAATAGCTTAAAGTTCAATTCAAAAGTCTTTATAGAGTATAACAATGTACTCAACAAACTGGCGACTCTCAATCAGGTTTCCCTGGTTTGGGTACCAGGACATGAGGGACATGAAGGAAACGAGAAGGTAGACGTTAATGCCAAAAAAAGGGGTGGAATTGGCCCAAAGTCATTTCTTGGCTTAAACAAAAACAACCTAAAACAGGAAACCATGAAATGGACCCAAGTAAAAACCAGTGAATACTGGAATGACACAAACGGCCTTAGACACTCCAAAAAGTTCCTTAACCTTAACCTTAAAGTTCCATACCAAAATCTGCATAGAATCCTAGGCTCGTACGTACTAGAGGGTGAAGACTTACAAATTCCCCCTCCTAGGTTATGATGGTAGTCGGGCCATTCGACCAACTCACTTAGAGACCTTACAGGTCCGTTCTGATACCACTGTACGATACGGGAACCTTGTTTGTTTATCTTCATCAAACCCTTTTGAGGCTCTTATGAAGTGCAGGATTGGTCTTATCCTCACGCCAGACAGTTCTGTAAAAGAATTGAAAAAGTGTTTACCCAGACAACCTGTTCTGATTTTCGCTAAGGCTGTACAATTGCAAAAAAATGCTCAACTGTTTTTTCCACTTGCTCATCTCTACAACTTCTACAATATTCATGGGAGAAAACTCCTAGTCTCAAGGAATGGCTGCCAAGTAGCCAATGACCGGTGACACATGCCACGATCTTCGAGATACCATCTCTTGAGAGGCAAAGCAATTCCTTTGTCATTTTCTTGTTTATTTGCGGCCGTAGTAGCCCAGCTGTTACACATGTACCATAGGTATCTTCATTTATCCATGACCAGTTTACTCGTGGCCATAGGTATCCCAATGATACTTTTGTCACTGAGCAGTTGTAGATCAGTACCTTTTCTAGCTAGCTCATCGGCTTTAGAGTTTTCCTCAATATCCCTGTGCCCCGAAACCCAAATGCTCCCTCCTAAGGAGCTGGTTCTTTTCCCCCCAAGACTAAATAATTAAAATTAAGCACTTAGGGGCGCACAATAGATCAATCTGGTCGCAGTGCATAAAGGTCTTAGTCTAACCTGTACAAGCATTACATTACCATTGTCTCTCTCTCTCAGGAATACCTGCCCCGTTTTAAGCTGGCAGACAGTCTTTTCTGTCCAAACTGCCCAAATACTGACGAAAATGCAGAACACGTCATGTTTTATTGCGACCGCTTCACAGAGGAACGAGCTATCTTAGCACAAGCCCTGGGTCATCAACCATCTCCCAGCACCCTCTTACGAGATATGTGCGCAACCAGGGGTATCAGGGAGGCAACCCAAACGTACGCAAGTGAGATCATGACGCGACTTCGCCATATTGATTGGGAACGCAAAGCGATGCAGCAACAGAGAAGGCGGAGAGTTTCTGACGAACCGACAACAAGCACAGACGTTTGAGCGAAACACTCAATACAGTACAGAAAACAAGGCGGTAGTGAGTTAATATAGCACTACGGCAACTTTTCCGATGCCTCCTTTACTTTGGAACCTCCTATAAACACAGAGGAAGTAATTGGGACTATCGACGGTGTATAGCCTTCATATGCTGGCAAGATAGGTACCTGTTGTGTCTTCAGACATAAACGCGGCTCTACCCAGAAGTTATACTTTTGTGGTAGAATTAGCCGAGGTGGAGGATTGTTATAGTATTAGTGGGAGCGTGCCCCATATATCATTGGTGTGACGGCACCTCTGAAATGTTTCTGATATTTTGAATTAAACCTCCTTGCAAAAACAAACAAAAAAACCAAAAAACATCTCTCACTAACTGAGCATGCAGTTGAGAAATAAAGACCTCTCAAGATGAGTGAAGACCACATTTCATAAGCTGCAATGCGGCACAGAAGTGCATATAAAACATGACGACGTCCGATGATACCGCAGCGATGGGCAAGAGCTGTTTGCAACTACATACGACCCAAGTTGGCTCATTCTAATGCCACATAAAGGGTGTTACTACAGCCAGCATGAAGCAGACGAAGACTGTGAAATTTCTTTAAGTTCTCTCTGGTTTACTTTACTAATACATAATCAAAAGAGAATGAAATTTTGAGATTTTATCTCCCACATTATATTTCGTAAATTCAACTTGTTAAAACTCATTTTAGAGAAAATTTGGTTACATACATTAGCTTGAGTAAATATCAAAATGTAACACATGGGCTAAAAAGTCCCGGGTATAGCATTTTTTTTTAGGTCTGCGAACAGCCAGTAGTCACTGGAAACCAAATCTGGCGAATACGGTGGATGTGGGAAGGATTCGAAGTACAATTCATGTAGTTTTGCTATTGTTTAGACTCATTTATGACGCGGTGCATTGTCTTAAAAGTGGCCAAGCGCGGCATCCACTTTAAACAGAGCTTTCTCATAGTCAAATGCTCATGCAATATAAAGCACAAAAGGTTCTTTTGATATCTTTATGAGGTCTACTGACTCACGCAACTTTACTTTTCAATCATTCAAAACGATTTTGTGGATTTTTTTGATGTTTTCTGGTGTTGCCGACGCATTTGGACGTCCACTGCGTTGTGCAATATCGGTGCCTCTACGGCCACGTTTGAAATCGGCAAACCATCGTTTTATTGTTGTATCTGATGGAGCGGAGTCTCTATAACAATTTTCAGTCATTGCTTTGCTGGGGCGGTATTGTTTCCCAGCAAGAAGCAGTGTAAAATTAAAACACAAAATTTTTTTTGATCCATTATTTTGAAAATAACAAAAGTACCGTCACTCTTAGCGCCATAACTCACAAACTAATTAATAGAGTATCATGAAATTTGAGCAGCTCTCTTTTTAAGATTGGTACTAACTGAAAATGAGGTGAATGCAATAAGACTAGTACCATCTATGTGTTAGGCTCGGAACTTTGCAATCCATGTGTTATGTACATGCGTGTGTGTATGTGCATATATATGCACCTTTAACTTGAACATTTAACTGTGGTGAGTATAACTGTGTTATTTTCACATAGTAATCTTTTGAAAAACTTATCTAATCAGTATTTAAACACATTGCAGATATGAATGTATGTATGTATGTATAAGGGTACTAAGTACGATGAGAAAGCTAGTGAAGAGCAGAATAGAGAAACCAAACTGAGGAAACAAACTAATTTTTACTACAAATTAACTGGGTTAAAAATTCAAAATGTAAAAATTTTGGCAAAAACTCTTATTCCCTGCTTCTATCGGGGCACAATATTTGAGCACAAAGAAAGCCATTCTTCCGACGTTCAGAGGTACTCGCAGGTATGATAGTAATTCCAACATGAAGTTGTGTGAGTTCAATGTTAGTTAGTCAGCGCTTGGGTGTCGAAACTTTGGGAAACTTTGGCGCGCTTGATAAGTTCTTATCGCATCAAAGATAAGCAAACTCTATAAGCCCACAAACCGAATATGAAAAGGTGTTGGTCATTGCGAAAACGAAAATCAAAAAACAGTACGACTAAGCGAAAGAGTGGGTAAGGTGCGTTTGCCTCCGTAAATTGAATAGCAGCTTTTTTTAAGTATTTTTGTGATTTTATAAAGTAATTTTAAATAAAAGAGAACAAAGTGAGCTAAAATTGTGAGTGGAAAGGAAGCAATAAATTGGTTTATTTAATTCACAAAAAAAAAACAGTCAAGATAAGAAGCTGATTAGAAGATTATGCAAATTAAATAAAGACTAAAATATGCAACGAAGCGAAGCTAGAAAAATAAAAAAATAAAAAATTATAAAACAAATTTTGCAGAATCAACTAACTGCTGAACATTAAAAAATAATAACTGTAAGAAATAAAAAAAGTACAAAAACAACGAAATAATGCAATAAAAATAATATAAAATATGCAAGAATCCTTAAAAATCACATGTTGCCGAAAATTATAGACCAAAAACTATAAGAAGACAAAGTTTCAAAAATAATAATAGTTGCAATAAAAACTTAAAAAAAGCAACAACTGTAATTACAAAAAATTGGTCTGCAGCCAAGAATTATTGAGAATAATTTAAAACACCTTATTTCTGTTAATTTTAGAGCTGAAAAATTGAAAAAAACGCAGTAACTATTTCACTTATCAGTGCGTTAAAACAACCACACTCAGGTGCGTGTGTGTATGTTTGTATGTGTGCACACTAACTATCTTATCGACAAATTTAATTTGCTTTGGCTCAAATAGTTAGCCAAATGGCGAAGAACTGAAATAAAAAAAAATTGTGCAAGAAAAACCTATTCAACAACAACAAAAATCATAGTGAACTAACGGCTTTGTTTGTACAACAAGACCACCGCATACATACAGTTAGTCTCCACACATACGCCGAAATTGTTTACCGTTTTACTCGTACATGGCATATGCGAGCACAAACTACACCGACACGAAATTCACCTGCTGCTTATCAGTTCGTGTGTCCAAATATCCGCTAAGCTTTACAATGCCGATAGCTCGCAAGTGTTTGTGTGTGTGTGTTTGTGTACGGCTGTGCGATTTACAACCAATATACAGGGACTATGACTAATTATCGGACTCAAGTAGAAACTACTTACACATAAGAAAAAAAAACAAAGTGAATGAATTTACGAAGCAAAAAAGTGGTGATAGACTCATATTTTTCGTGGTTATTCATTATATTGTATGTAGTAAAGCATTAATATACATATGTATCTAGGGGTAGTGAGAGGCCTGAAAATATGATGATTTTCAATCATTTTGTTTGCTAGTCAATTGCTTTATTTCACAAAAATAAAAACATAACATTAATAAATCATGCTTCGACTTGACTTTAAAAAGGTTTAAAAAAAAGAAAATTTATAATTGTGAAAGTTATCGCTGTTTGTGTGGAGCTCGTTTCTCCAGAAGTCCCTAAGTCCCTTGCGGTGATCATCACAAGTGCTTGGAGATTCGTCTAAAATCAATCGGAGAAGAGAAAGTAGTTTTATTAATAGATAATCTTGTGCCTGATCGCAGCTTTTTTTTCACAATTAACAATATGGCGGCATCAGGAAATACTTTCCAGATATTCGAAAAAAACCGAGAATTAAGTGTTAAAAAAAATCGAAATTTTTGAAAAAAAAATCCTTCGACAGGCACAATTTTTTTTATGTTTTTCAAAAGCAGTATAAATTTTATTGAAATCTACCAAGCGGTTTTTAAGTAACAGTGATCACCAGTTCAAAAAACATGGTTTTATACGTATACTTATACATATAGGTTTTGGTATATTAAGGGTTTTGGTATATTGAAGCAAATCTCTCCTGGAAGGGCATAAATTGCACAGGCAGGTACAAAAGAGGCGTGCATATAAAATAAAATGTGTTGAAAACCCATACAATTTATTTTCAAACTGCAACAAATCAAAAATTACTCAACCGCTTCGAGTATTGTTTTTTTCTATAAAACTATTGAATATTTGCTATCATTTTCATTAATCAAAATATCAATTATGTCATATTACTATAAAAATTTTGAAAAAAAAATATTTTTTTTTTTTCAAACACTTAACAGAAGTGTACGCATCAATTATTTATTTTTTAGTCTTTTAAGTTAACGCTACTTAGCATTTATTTTGATTTTGATAAACCCGGTAGGTTGTCCCAATATGTCTTCCCTTCACTTCCTCATTACCATTTGCTAAACCACAATATATAAATAGGAGGCAACCCCGTTCTTGACTAATTCAGTTGCCATTTTGTTTCCAGTAATTCCTATGTGTCCTGAAACCCATTGGATGCGTACCCGGTTATTCCGGCCTAAGATATTCAGCTTATCAACATATTCCAGCGCCATCTTTGGTATAGCCTGAAAAGCGTTGAGTGTCTTAATTTCTGCCTTCCCATTAGTAACTATAGCAATGCTTGTATTGTTGTTCTTGTGATTGAGTAGTGGTGATTCATCCAGAATCCAACTAGCACTTCCGCACCATTTTGTTGCCACATCCTCGTTACCAACTTCTTTACCAGTTATTTACGGCATGACTATATCCAGTTTGTGCGGTTTAAGAACCGTATTAAGTTGTTGACGTCTAAGCCAGATAGTTTTTCGAGACTCTCGAACAGTGACTTTTACAAAGTTGACATTCTCTTCTTCCATAGCGCAGGGCATTAACAAAAAAAATTGATAATCGCTTCCTTATTCTCTTGGTTTTTCATGGTTTACTTCAGCAAGAATTTTCAACGTCCTCCGATATTGATGAATGCTAGCGCCAATGGTAGCTTTGGTAGTTCTTATGATAGCCCTCCCGATTGGATTTGGATAAGAATGTGAGGAAGTGTCAGTTTTGGAAGAAGCTCCATTGATGGCGTGTCACGTGTACGATATGGCTCCTGATTCGAGGGTTTATTACTGTTGGCTTCGTCGCTTCGTGGGCTATTCTACCAGACTATTACACCGTAGGAAATCATAGGACTGCAGTATTTTCGGTGTACATCCCCAACTTTTCCCTAATGACGTTCCTCGACATCTCTTCTGTGTGCCTTTAATAATAATTTTTGGTCAAATGAATTTTACTTCCCTTTTAATTATTGTCTCGATACCATCTAAATAAATTGGTTTAAAATAGAGAAATTTTATGGTTTTTCTAAAATGCGTCGTTCATCAATCATATTTGACACTAATGAACTATACAGCTCCAAACAGACAAGCGAAACGGTGGCAGAGATAGAGCTAAAAAATTACAATTTCCCTTTTGACTCTGTATCTCTATTTTGTGTATATTTAGAAGAAAAAGGCCTATTATTGTACTTTTACTGAAGCTCAAGATCTATTTGCCACACCAACCTTTTTCAAGAATTTTTGACCAAATTTTTCCAGTCTTCACTGCAGTGGGCATCGGGACTAATCTGCCATCTATCTTTACAATGAAATGGCGTCGTACGTCAATCATATTTGACATTAGTGAACGAAACAGAGAGTCACAATAGAGCGCTTAAAGGTCAAAATAAATATTTCCATCATTAAAAAACATTTTTTATTCAGTAAAAACGTTATTCAAACAGTTCTACTGGTTTTTTGTTCAACCACATCTTAAGACACCACCTTTTAGTTAGTTTTAAATATAAGGTTGGCCAAAAAGTCTTGTGGTATTTCCGCAAGCTTGTCTTTGCAAGCGCGTAGTTCTAGTTGTATTCGTCGCATCGGTTCACGCTAGAGCTTTTTGGAAAGCTCTTTTCACGTGCTAACACGTGCTTGATTAATTGTTGTTTGCTTTTAGTCGTTCGTGAGTTATAGCGTCGCAAACATGGAGCAAAATAAAGAGAAAATACAGCATATTTTACAGTACTACTACGATAAAGGCAAAAATGCATCTCATGCTGCCAATAAAATTTTTGCAGTTTATGGACCCGATACAGTTTCCATTCCCACCGCACAACGATGGTTTCAACGTTTTCGTTCCGGTGCAGAGGTGATCGAAGATGCGCCACGGTCCGGAAGGCCTGTCGTCGAAAATTGCGATAAAATCGCTGAATTGATCGAAAGAGACCGGCATAGTAGCAGCCGTAGCATCGGCCAAGAGCTGGGCATGAGTCATCAAACCGTTATAAACCATTTGAAGAAGCTTGGATTCAAAAAGAAGCTCGATGTATGGGTGCCACATGACTTGACGCAAAAAAACATTTTTGCCCGTATGGATGCATGCGAATCGCTTCTCAATCGCAACAAAATCGACCCGTTTTTGAAGCGGATGGTGACTGGCGATGAAAAGTGGGTCACTTACGACAACGTGAAGCGCAAACGGTCGTGGTCGAAAAGCGGTGAAGCTGCCCAGACGATGGCCAAGCCTGGATTGACGGCCAAGAAGGTTCTTCTGTGTGTTTGGTGGGATTGGCAGGGAATCATCCACTATGAGCTGCTCCCCTATGGCCAAACGCTCAATTCGGACCTGTACTGTCAACAACTGGACCGCTTGAATGCAGCACTCATGCAGAAGAGGCCATCTTTGATCAACAGAGGCCGAATTGTCTTCCATCAGGACAACGCCAAGCCACACACATCTTTGGTGACGCGCCAGAAGATCCGGGAGCTCGGATGGGAGGTTCTTTTGCATCCACCGTATAGTCCGGATCTCGCACCAAGTGATTACCACCAATTTCTGTCCATGGCGAACGAGCTTGGTAGTCGGAAGTTGTCCACAAGAGAGTCCTGTGAAAATTGGCTCTCCGAGTTTTTTGACAATAGGGAAGCGAGCTTCTATAAGAGAGGTATTATGAAGTTGGCATCTCGTTGGGAACTCGTCATCGAACAAAACGGCGCATATTTGACTTAAACCGCATTATTATAACCAATTTTATGAACAATTGAAAATTCAATAAAAATACCGCAAGACTTTTTTGACAACCTATATAATCGATAATTCTTTTTGTTGTTGGGTGCAATATTATTCATTCCTTCAATTTCTTTTCTCTTTCTTTGGAATCAGAAAAGTGAAGTTCTTCTGGCATTTACATACATATCTTTTGTGACTCCATCACTTGTCATAAATGACTTGGGTATGGGAGCTTTCGACGTGTTTTTTTTTTTTGGATTTTTACAAGAGCAAAAGAGCAAGAGTTTTATTTTTCAAATTCTTCTCAAGGAAATTTACTCTAAACAAAATTCGGCATACAAAAATTAGAGATATAGCTGATTGCATGATTTCAGACGCAAAGTATTATATATTATGAAGCTTATAATACTAGTATCAGTTTCATGGTAACTGTGGTAACTGACCTAGTAATCGAAACTGTTTAAAAGTAGCTCTTTGTCATTTATAAAATTACTAGCATTTCCCAGTGGGCTTCGCACCACCATACATAAAATGTTTTTTTTATATCGCAAGAAATTTTTCATATTAAGTTTTTTTTATAGAACTCGTAAAATGTTTAAACAGTTGAATTAGTTGATTTTTTTCATTCAATATACTTTCTAAAGATGTCAGAATAGCCTTTTCTGTACTTTTTTAAAATTTGATTGTGGTGGTCACCTATATACAGGTAAGGTGAAAGAGCCGATAAAAACTTGTAATTAAACTTTGATTCTTTAATTTCCATTTCAATTTTTTACGCTAAATAAATTATGCTAAAATAAATAAAGTTAAAAATGTTTTTCCAGTTCCTTGAATGCTCCAGTTTTTATTATATTTTCGTCCAAAACTAATATTAACATAATACATTTACAACCTCAACAGTACAACAGAAACGCTCATAAGCGGCTGTGTATTTGTTGTTGTTTTTCCCATACAGGCATTTCGTATGAGAGGAAACCATTACTCACATAAAATGTCATAACTCAAGAACGGCTGCACCGATTTGAATCAAACTTCACACAAACCACCTCCTCAAAGATAGAAAACAACTCTAAAATTTTTGTGTCAATCGGTTCGGCGGTTCTTGAGTTATAAGATTACCAGGGAAATGTAACTTCTTTTTATATATATAGATATATAGTTTTTTCTATTACAACAGCGCACATGAAATATGTATGTATCGGGTGCTTTTTAAGGGCTTGAATTGAAATGATAGTACAAAACAGAAATATTATTGGAATGATTTTTTTGTATTATAATCCGATGCTGATGCCGCTGGTACTCTATGGGCTTCGCGAACAGATTTACTTTTTTCGAAGTAATTTCCCACAATTTGGAAGCGTTGTTCGGCGTTAAGCGATTCATGTTGACTTGCCAAAGCTTACTGAACAGAAATGTCAACACAATTTACCATTCTCAGCTGCCAGACCATAGTTATAGATATCGATAGTTCTCATACAGCTAAAAAAGGCACCCGTAACATATCCATACGTATATACATTCGTATATATATACATATATGGCATATATTCACATTCACGCACTGTTCTCTGTAAAATTATTGGCACCTGCTATTATCGACCCTTTTCTATTCGCATTTCTTACCCCATATACTAACATACGAGTACATACCAGCATAATCACATAAATTCTTAGTTTACCTATTGTATACAGTTTGGTATTTCTATTTCTTTTAGAGCATTTTATATATGCCTGTAGCCATTAGGTGACGTCATCTCTGAAAAATTTCATTCATTTTTTTTTATACAATAGTTTGTGATATTGATAAGGCAACCATTAGATAAATAATCAAGTAAATAAAAAATTGCTAGATTTCACAATTGAATTTTCATATCTACAATACTTATGCAGGTATCAGGTGAATCGCTTGTAAATGGAAGGCTATTTAGCAATTTCGCTCAGGGTGAAGTATTATAAAATTAGCTTTAAAAACTTTTACATTTTCGAAATTAGGAATGACACATAAAGTGAGTCATTACATGTAAGTTAAGCTGTATTAATCAGTATTACTATTTTTAAACTATGAACGATTTCCCATTTCTTCAATAAAAATATAATCAGCATGTAAGCAATTTAAGGGTTATGGGTAAATGATTTCTTGCGCAGTAATTAAGGTGTTGTGCACTACTTGATTTTATTGCACAAAAGCCTCATGATGCCTTAATATTTTATACAGCGTCTGTCTGTAGAAACAAGTCCGAGTTCATCACATCACAGTAATTGGAACAAAATTTCAAATGACCTTGTAGTGAACCTCTTTTGAACATTTTCAGCTTTTAATATCATTCTTTAAGAGCCATTCTTAAAGCTTTAACCTCTTTGCATGCCATATTCACAAACTTACGTATCTTAAACCGCTATAATACACTTCAGTGGAGCGGAAACATAATATACTTAACTCTAATCGAGTCGATGTCTGTAATACTTTTCCATAAACGCGTCCAATTACTGAACTAACTTGCAGTTCTATGCATCCTAACGCAATCTCGCTGGCCAATATGAGCTCAAAAACGCTAATATGTTATTAAATTATGGTCCAGAAGCAAATTTTTGTAATTTCTTAGATAGCACTAGCTTCGCTTTTTCTCTTAAGGTAAAATTATATGTGCCATAACCAGAATTGCATAAATCTGTTGATCGAATTAACCTATGGGCAACACTTTAGTCGATGAGAGGTGACTTGCCATAATGTTGTAGTCATAATCGTAACCGTACAGACCAATTGAATTTTGGTTTTTCGTCGTAACAGCTAACTGACATTTTATATTAATATAATGCCATTATGAAGAAATTACTAATTCCCTCGTTACTGCCCAAATTGTCATATTTTCTTTAGTTTCTGCACTTTCTAAATGAACAAGTAAATGGGTATGTATGTAAATAACAACTGTTTATGGCTATTACACCAATAAGTGACATAGCCACGGTTATGGATATGGCGTTATGGTATGTCACCTCTTAATTAACCTTTACAGATGGCAAGGCCATACTATGAGAATGAACCACACGAGCCCAAATTGTGCTGGATTATTTGACCAAACACCAAGTAAATACCATTGTGCAAGCACCGTATTCACCTTATAGGGCCCCGTACGGCTTTTCTTTGTTTCCCAAGTTGAAGTTGAAGGAGATTTCAGTCGATAGAGGAGATCAAAGAGAATGCGACGAAGGAGCTGAAGGCCATCCCTTCGTCGGCCTACCAGGGGTGCATGGAGGACTGGGTTAAACGTTGGCACATGTTTGTTGCTTCATACGGGTCAAATTTTTTTTTTATTACAGGAGATAAAATAAATTTGCCTGTAATTTAACACTGTTTTGTTTTATTCAAACATTCCCGGTACTTTCTGATCATAGGGTAGTAGGTTAATTGTAATTTGAGCAAGATAAGGATGTACCTCTGGTAAGGAACCCATTCTACGGTTATGGTAAGAAGAAATATTGTGGGATTTCTGAATTCACAGAATAAATTTTCATGAATCGATCGCGTTAAGCTCCAATTCAAGAAGTTTCTGCGGATTTCATCTCATTTAGAAAGGTTTATTCAAACGATTGGTTTGCTTCATATCAATTTATATCCATCGTTCCTTAAGTTCATTGATATCTTTCATTTCATTTCACTATTTTGAAATAACTGCTAATAATTTAACTTAATAATTGAGGGCATACATATATTACATTTATCATATTAGCGTTTTCAAGGCTGATACGAACTCATCGATTACACCAGATAATGTAAGAATTAATTTATGACTTCAAGCCACTAACACACTTGCAACATGACCAAAACTACTTGTATTTCTAGCAATCGATTGATTCTGTTTAATTGTTCCTAGAAGTAAAGTTAAGACACGAAATAAATACATTTTATTATGTTGCTATTAGTTTAACGGTAGATAACAGCAGGTGCTTTAGGTGCTTATGAAAGACAGACACTAGCCAAGTAATGCACACAAACGCAAACATGCGTACTACCAGTATTTCTATGTAGTCGAAGAGAAGCAGGGAAAAATGCCAACGAATGCTTATCATTAAGTTTAGCCAACTTGCTAGTGCACACATACACACAAAGAGTGCAAAATCTTACAAACAAATTGGTACATATGTATATATAATATACATATACGTTTAGTATGTAGAATGAGTAAAAAGCACGTATAAACTATTTGGCGGGTATGACTAGGCGTATGATTAATGAATGTTTTACACAGTTGTATGTGAGATTAGTATGCCAAGGGCAGATAAGACTAACGAAATTTGTGTAATATGAACAACAAACCACATAAAAAGTGGTAAATTCTTTTTTATAAAGACACAAATAAAACATCACTACTTTTTTTCTCAAAAAATTAAAGTTTTACTTTGAAAAAATATTAGCACATCTATTCTTGAAAATATATCCCAACGCTGAACATAACTTTTTCCCATCTTTCTGGTAGCATATTAGTTGTACGTCACAAATAACTCTTTTCCGCTTTCAGTGTTATAATAATTCTCAAAATCTTTTACTCTTCATAAGGACAGAAGTGTTGCTCAGCCAGGCCACTTTCCAAGCATACGGACCAGCTGGAAGTGGGAAGAAGCATTGGTTGAGCTATGCGAGTATACAACTTCCCATTTCAGTGTAGATTTTAAAGAACTCAGCAACATGTGACCAAGTCTTCTTCAGCTTTTGTCAGTTTGATTCGTAGGAGACTCCGTATCAATTGAGTATTTTGGACTTTCTCGATAATTTTGCTAAAAATATTGTAGGTGTGTAGGTAAAAATAAACAGAAAAATTTTCACAAAAAGTAAAATAAAATAAAGTTAATTTGCGATTTAGACTTTACAAATATTCTACACAATCACAAGGCTCTGGAAATTAATAAAAGGTGGTTTCTTCATTGTGACTTTGACTTAGTTTTCATGGGTAATGAATTTTACGTGGCCGGTTCCAAGCTAAGCGCATAACACCGCCTTGTGATATTCAAATTAAGCCGCAACCACAGCAAATACACAGTTATTTAGCGAACCGCTAGCTCTAAAACAGACGCCTGATACCAGACGTTAGCTGACGCTTAAGCCGAATGCATCGAGGCGACCCCTCTAAAGCATTCCTCTCTTTCCGACGAGGTCTAGGGCCTCAGACGAGTTTGATTATAGTCGCGCAAATGTAACTGAATACACAGAAACACCACTATATCCCTTTTTCAATGCTATTTGAGGGCACAGAAGCTTGGACGACGGCAACAACCGATGACGCGAGCTTGTAGTGGTCGGGAGAAAAATGTCGTGGAAGATTTTTAGATCTTTGCATATTGATAATATCACAGAGGAATATAGATCTAGTAGCCCCGCGGGATACGTCATGTCATCCAAATGGTTACAGAAGCTCCTGCTCTGAAGGTATTCGATGTGGTACCTGCTGATGGCAACAGAGGAAAATAACTTCTTCTTTGCATTAGATCAGGTGGAGAAAGACTTACCCGAGGAAGAAACGACTTGGTCTCTTTATTGAACTCGGCCCAAAATCGCTGAAGCGGTTATCGCAACTGTAAAGAAGAGGTGTGCCACTCCTTATTGGTATGCGATAGGTGCCTAATGAGCTCACCAAGAAGCTCAGATGGCAGTGAGGGAACCAAGAAATGTTCGGATTTGGTTAAAACTTGGTATATGTTCTTCCAAGAGATGCTATTAACTAAACATAACCTCAATATGCGCCAGTAATGTCATATCTCTGACTTTGCACGTACTAAAGTAGTAGAAATATTTAAGGAATGAAAGGTAGTCAATACGATTAGAGATATTAATTTACGATGTGGAGAATCCTCACTTGGTTCCTCCACTCTATCTAAGCTAATCAATGAGTTTCGAGCTATGAATGCTTAGTGTGGTGGTTAACGTTGTTACAAGTCCGAAGGATTCCTACAATTTTTGCGCCATATGGTTTTGTAAATTAGATGCATTTTTCCTTTTCATCACAATAAAGCACAAAACTACTGCCTGTCTCACCGTGGGAGTAGATGTTTAAATGGGAAAAATGGAGTTCAATGTCTCTCGGCTTAAATTAGAAGGGAATTCGATTTTCTTCTTTTTAAGTCATTCGAGGCTCTTAAATGATAACAAAAAGGTAGTTGGATCGCGCGCCATGAATCTGCAAGTCCTAGTAGGGTTTGGTGCGGATATCCATTTACTTAGTACTGCTAGAAATTTTGCTTCTGCAAACTTTTCGGCCATCCTGGAAGCTCTCTGCGCTAAGATATAGAAGTTATTACCTCGAAGTCTTTTGCCATATGTTTTTTTTCACAAAAAGATATTTTTAAATACTTAGCTGGAACGTCGTAACATTTTTTTATTTTTTTTCTTTTGTGCTTTGTTTTACTTTTTTTTAATATGTTTTTGTTTATATTTTTTATTATTTTTTATTATTATTATTTTTTTTTGTTGTATATATTATATATATATATTTGTGTTTGTTTTTGTTAAAGGGAAAAAAACAAGCACCGCTTTGGGAAAAACGCAATTTCTTATTTGTACACTGAGTACATAGATTCACATGTATTTTAATATATTAATAATAATAATAAAGGGTGGTTAAGTTTCAAGGACCGGTGTTGATTTTGAATAAAATTTTTTTAAAGAAATTATCGTCATTTCTCTTTATTATGATAATATTGGTATGGCTCAATTACGTCCGGAATAAAATATTGGCCAAATGGCCGCCGTGACCTCGGCGGCACACCTCCATCCGATGGTCTAAATTTTCGATGACACTGAGGCATAATTGAGGTTCTATGCCGTTAATGTGCCGAATTATCTCATCCTTTAGCTCTTGAATTGTTGCTGGCTTATCGACGTACATCTTTTCTTTCAAATAACCCCAAAGAAAGAAGTCCAACGGTGTCAAATCACATGATCTTAGCGGCCAATTGACATCGCCGCGACGTGAGATTATTCGTCCATCAAATTCTTCGCGCAAAAGAGCCATTGTTTCGTTAGCTGTGTGACAAGTGGCACCGTCTTGTTGAAACCACATATCACCCATTTCAATTCGGGCCATAAAAAGTTCGTTACCATCTCACGATAGCAAACACTATTCACAGTAACTGTCTGACCGGTCATTTTGGAAAAAATACTGCCCAAAGATGCCGCCGGCTCATAAACCGCACCAAACAGTCACTCTTTGCGGGGCATAGGTTTTTCGGCAATCACTCTTGGATTATCATTCGCCCAAATGCGGTAATTCTGCTTATTGACCAATCCACTGAGGTTAAAATGTGCCTCATCACTGAAGATGATTTTCTTCACGAAGTGCGCGATATGCATTTTGATTTGTACGCCCGTAACATTAACGAGGCGCTCGATTGTGTATCTTTCCTGGGTTTAAATTGAATTAATCTGAAATTGAAAAATGTTAAATGAAATACAGGAAATAACTTGACGTTTAGGTGTGGTTTACATTCAACATCGGCCCTTAAAATTAAACCACCCTTTATATAAATTAAATCACTAACAAGCATTTACATCTTTTTCCCTTCCTCAGCCGCTAAACGATTTCAAACTTAACGAAGCACCACAACAGGATTCCCTAGTAATCCATCAAGCAAGATGCTGCAAACGAATGTGTTGCGCGCCGTCGCACCACTGCTGCTGCTCAGTGTTGCATTACTATGCGGCAGCATAGGCCACACGCAAGCACAAGAGAATACCATGCTACAAATTCCGCCGTCGCTAGTGGAATGTTACAATACCAGCTACTTTATGAATCGCGACAACCGCCTGCCCGCCACCATCGATACGCTCATCTCGCTGATCGAAAAAGTCGAGAACACACAGAGCTACACCTACACTATGCGTACGCTTGCGGTGGCGCTATTGCAACGCTTTCGGCAGGATGGCATTCAGCGCACATACGGCGTAGCCGAAACGCCCGGCGTCATACCCTACAGTCCGAGTGGTTTCCAGTTTCCAAAATGCCGTATATTGTTGTCACGCCTCATACCCGGCAATGCCATGACTTTTCCCAACCAGACGCTAACACGTGAGGAACGTTGTTCATTGCATTTCATGCTCTCCAGTTCAATTGAGACGCGCGTGCGTGGCGATGAATCACAAATATGCAGTCAATTGTCACAGTATCGCGCACAGCGCTTGCGCCGCTCACCAAATACGGAACGCAATAGCAACTTTATTGGCGATGTGGAAATGTTGGAGAACGTGAGAGCTAAAGCACAGAAACGCGGTCTTAAGCAAAAGGGCGCTTACAATTCCTACGACTACGATTGGGGCTGGGCTAACTCCGGCACGACGACCAGCACCTCGATCAGTCAGTGCCCCGTTGAGAATGGTGTTATCTGGACACCTTGGGGTACGGTGTCTGCTGGTGCGCTCATGGCGGGTATCGCCACAGGTTTACAGCAACAAACTGTGCAGTTGCGCACACTGCTCGCGCTGTCGAGTCGCCAAAATGGTTATAAGAGTTTGCCACAGACAACCACCGTCAATGTAGATAATCGTTGGGCTGCCACATTGGCTGGTGATCTGTCTGAAGTGGCGTTGGTGCAGGTGCCTTTCACAACCACCGAAACAGCCACGGTGGGTTCGAGTGGTGCCTGGAATAGCACAGTAATGCCGAAATGGTATTTCTTGTCGCAGCGACAAAACATGGAAATGACTGATGCCGAGATACGTGGCGGTCTGGATGGTCTGATCATTGCTAAAAACATTGTCACCTGGCAGAGCCAGGCGAGTGGTCTGAAACTATCGCAGCTACTACGTATGTACTACTCTATGAATGGTGTTTTGAATAGCGGCATTATGGCGTGCAATCGCATAAGTAATTTCAACACATATGCACCCAGCGCGGATATGGTGGCACAGACGAGCGCCTTCTCGCAGGTATTAGATCGGGAAATGCAATTGGGCGTCACTCTATCGGCAGCAAACATTGCAGAGTTCTCCGAGTCAGCGGCCTCTGCGCTTCAAACCTACGTTCGTAAGTATATTAAATTTTTAAATTTTAATACTACAAATTAGGTAAATTGGGTAATTGGGCACGGATGTGTCAAATATTTTAGAAGAGTTCACATAGTAGTTGTTGGTTAGTTATTTATTATAAATGAATATCAAGAATGATAGAATATAAGATTACGTCTTCCCA
Organism: Anastrepha obliqua; assembly: GCF_027943255.1. NCBI lineage: Eukaryota > Metazoa > Arthropoda > Insecta > Diptera > Tephritidae > Anastrepha > Anastrepha obliqua. The sequence goes on along the minus strand of NC_072895.1, from coordinate 87,124,042 downwards.
AAAGCCGTGACGTCAGCACAGAAAATAAATGAAGAAAAAGAAGAAGAAGAGTAAGCGAAGGTAATGTTAAAGCCAAGATTGATAGAATAAATCGTGCTTAGAAAAATTTTTTTTATTTCTACTGCGTCTTCCAGAGGGTCGTGAAAGTACAGAAAATAAAAAAAGTAATCTTAAAGCCAAAATTGATAGAATAAATCATGCTTACAAAGATTTTGTTATTTCTAATGGCGTCTAATGATGTTTATTCTGTACTAACGTCACTCAATTATCAAATTCGCCAAGAACAAAATAACGGTTTTCGGATGGCGCCAACTTTGTGTTCTTCACATCGTGAATTAATATTTCTTCGGGTCAAATATCTCTAATCATATTGACTACCTATTATTCCTTAAATATTTCTGCTCCTTTCAACCTCACCTGCGAGGGCCGTTAGAAAAGTCCGTGCAAAGTCAGAGAGATGGCACTACTGGCGCATGTTGAGGTTATGTTAGTAGCATCTCTTGAAAGAACGCACAGCAAGTTTCGGCCAGATCCGTACATTTTTTTGTATTGGGCATTCATTTGAATCCAGGAAGTCGAGTGATTTTTCTTTTCCGTCGGGACAACGACCAGCTCACGCCTCAGCAATAGAAATAATGTTTCCGCTCGTTTCACATCCCCCCTTTTCTCCAGACTTGGTTCCCTCGGATTCCTCGGTGTACTATTTGTTCCCCAATTTGAAGAAATGGTTGGGTGGAAAAAGAGTTTATTCAAACGAGCAGGTGATTGCATAAACGATTGGCTATTTTTCAGACTTGGATAAATCCTATTATTCGCAAGGGACCAACAAACTAGAAAGCGTTGAGCGAAGACTACGTCCGAAAAATGCAAACTGTTTAACCCAAGCAATTAATTAGTTTTTAGTTTTGCACGGGTTTTTCAATCGATCCCTGTATAATAGAATAACCTTTCGCTTGCTACGTAGTAATTATCGGAATGTAATTTCTCCTCAATTTTGATGCTCATTTGTGAGAGAAGTTTCTTGGGATTTCCTATCTATACAAAATCACAAAATAAACACAAACACCTCTCTAAGGCTCGATTAGGTTACGTTGGTTGCCATTCTCCATCAGGGTGTAGGAGAGCACACGTTTGTGTTAACGATCCCCCTTTAATTCCCAATGTAGTGAAATCGTTTCGTTTGTTTAATAAATGATGAAATATTGTGAATGGATGCGGACTCGAAATCTGCCAGACATCCAAAGAAGTAAGCGTTCAGCGCTATCGCGTTCTGGCAAAAGCTGAGCAGTGGTAGGTGTCTCTAAGTTGCGCTGAATATATACCCAGACGCATTCCCAACTTATGTAACCTAACGATAAGACCAAAAGCCGTTCACACGACAGTTACTTCTATGTTAAGTGAAACACCCGTATTTGTATCCGGCCAAGGACTGCTGAAGTGACAATACCCGTACATATATGGGGAGTGTTTATGCTGCGACAAGAACAACAACAACCAGAAGCCTAGACGAAACGGAATAACCATTCAATCAAGCTCAATGTCTAGTTCCCTCTCCGAAAGTGTAATAACTTGTAAACCAAATTGCTTTTTCTGCCACTTTAGTCCAATTTCTAAACATTTTTCTTTGCTTGGTGACGCCCGCAATTTGTAGCCATGGTTTCTATAGTCTTCATAGGCGAAAAAAATTACTCGAAGCATAACCAATCCTCCTCTCATTTCCATCCTATACAAAAAACGCTTTAAAATTCCATTTGGTATCAGTCCCAGGAAAGGTGAGATTAGGTAAAACGGGCCCTTGAAAATTTCACTTATCTGCCGCAAAGGCTCATTTTGATGCCCGAGCCCCGATTTTCTCCCTTTGTTCTTTCAGCTCTTTACAGACAGCTCTGCTAACGAGTCTTTCTAAGACTGTCCAGTTACTTGAAAAAGTGATCAGTGACCATACAATAAATTATAGCTGTTCGAAGATGTGACGAAAGACTAACCTAAAAATATCAAGGATGAAGTTATGTAGTCTGAAGTGTATCGTATTCTTAACTCAACAAAACTAGGTAGGCTGAGGTGGGTTAGGTACAAAATGGCAGGCAATAAATTATACCCAAAAGTATGCCTGTGCTTTTTACTTATTATTTCACACTTTTAGCGGACATATCCGCAATTCTCCATTGACTTATGAAATAATCTATTGCACGTTGCTTGCATCTTTCAATGAGGCTATCACTTTTAGCTGGCCTTATTTTAAATCAGGCTCCCATTAATTAAAATTTCCAAGACTACCAAAAAACGGAAGTCACGGAGCTCTTATTGAGATTCATAAATCTTAGTTGCGATATCATTTCATTAACTTGTTCGTATATGGAGCTAGTAAAATCGACAATGTAATCTTCCTCAGGATCATGAATGAAATAAGCTCGATCTGACAGTTCGCAATCATGCGAAAGTTATTTACTTCAAGATGACTATCAGTTAATGGGTGTAACCAGCATCTTAGACAGCTTCTTTTTTTTAATTTAAAAAGTCGTGCCAAGAAGCACCGAAAACTCTCAGACAAAAAGGCCATTGTATATAAAGCTGGGGAAAGTGAAAGGCTAGATAGTCAAGCAAGAGTGAAGTAACAGAAGGTAAAAGATAGGATAGAATAGAGACATAGCCGTAGTTAGTGCTATCAGAATTTTCCAGATTCTTTCGTAAATCTGAAAATATCCTCCAGTTAGAGGGAATAAAATTCGTTCTCACGATATCGGAACCCAAAATTCGCAGCTTTGCTCTTTCAAATGCAGGACACTCACAGAGAAAATGCTCAGTGCTACCCACCACTTCTAAGCAAGACAAGCGAATCGGGTACTCAGTGATTCAAATGGTGGTCATATGTTGACACACCCATAGATTTCGTGCTGTAATAATGCCGACCATCAACCGAACGTCTTTGCTTGCAAGTTTTAGAAGAAAGTTCGGCAGTTTTCTTTTCGGTCTTGTTACAAAACACTTTGCAGTTATTATATTATTGCATACATAATCGCTGATCCACTTCATGGTTCTTGCAGAACGGATTCCGATTATTGGCTGTGGTTCCTGAGTCGTAAACAGTTGGCCAATCCATCAGCAATTCCATTCCCTTGTACACTGCAATGTTCTGGACTCCATACGTACAAGCTTATTCTGTCTTGCAACAGAATTGAGCTTCTTCTTACATTCTTCAACAATCTTTGAGATTTGCTTTGCGTTCTCCAGAGCCTTTAGTGCAGCCTGACTGTCACTAAAGACTGCAATCTGTTTCCCACTCCATCTAGTCGACCAGCTGCTACGCGACAACAAGAGCCCAACCAAGTCAACCAGCTTAGAAAACTACTTTTTGGTGCTGCTTTGTAGTGCTATCCCAGGCACTCCGCATGACACTAACGACCTCTTCGCATGCCATCTTAAACTCACTCATCTAACACCTCTTACGCTCTGCTTCCAACTTGACGAAACAGTCTGTTTCTTGGCCCTACACTGAAATGAGATAGACTACGTTGAATGACAGCTTCGCAGCACTGGACAGGGTTTTGTGAGCTGCTACAGCTACAAAAACAATAAGTTCCTCATTCCCTTGCTCATTGTGCTCTATACATTTTTTTTTTGTTTTTTGTTTTCACAATACAAACCTCCGCTTTGACCTTTGTTTACTCATCACTCTCTGTTTTCTCTTATTTCAGCGAATAGTCTTAACGACGTCACCTGCCCTGTTAGCAGCAGCGCCAACGACATAGCCAATATGACAACACCCATGACTAATATCTATGTATTCTTGGATACCACGTGGCAATACAGCAACATCGTTGACTATGTCAAGTGAGTGTTTGATTTGATATTTCACAATTTGTATGTAACTCATTCCACTCACAATTTTCTTACCTGTTTTGCAGTTACATACTCCAGCGTCTGAACGTGAATCCCTATGCCAGTATGGTGACATTACTTTCTGCAGGCAATGGTTCAATTATTGTCAATACTACCAATTACCTGCCCGATATTTATCAGGGGTGGAATGTAACCACACAAGCGCAATGTGAGTTGTAATCGAGTGATGGGATAAATTAGAGTTTAACAACTAAATTCGAACTTTATACTTTTCTTTCGTTAGACTCTGCTGGCTTTAATTTACCCACCGTTTTACAAACAATAACAAACCTCACGCAGGCCTACATGAACGCTGAACAAACGAACTCATCCGTTGGTGGGCGCTCTCTAGTCGCTCTGCTGGTCCCCTACAGTACGGTTCAGGTGAGCTCCAGCGACTGGACTTACGCCATCACACAGTTGCAATCTATTTACGAACAAGTACCCGATCTGCACTTCATTTACTACACAAGCGGCACAATCAGCCGCTTTGCCAATTTCGTACGCAATGCGAGCACAGATTTGTTTACACTGAGTACGGCTAGCACGGCATCCACTTCTTCCGGCCCTGTGGTGTCGCGTATTATTCAGAGTAAGTTAGTTCTTGCAACTTGTTTTTTTTCCTTTTTTGTTATTTTGTTTTTGTATTACCCTCTATACACTTTCGATTTTCCACAGTTCCACGTCGTCTAATCAATCCACGTTGTGGCTCTACCTGGTACACTCCATCTTGGGGTACTGATCAATTGGCGCAGTATATAAATCCGAATGGCACAAACTTCTATCGTATGGCATCCAACTATTTCTATGGCGCTGGCAGTAATCGCAACGTAGCCATACAATCCTCCAGTGGCGTACAATTCATCATTTGCACCTCGCGCACCGTTCCTCTGCCTACGCAGAGCAATGCCACCAACAGCAATGGTGACATAAATTGTGCCGCAATCGGCAATGGTTTCTCGTATGACTTGTCAAATGCATGCAACGGTTATAGTTACATTGGTCAATGTCCACCGCTCTACATTTCAGTGCAATCACCAGCCTCAGTTACCTCTTCGGTGTCGTGCACCGATGACGCATGCCAAGCACCGAATCAGGCGCGCTATGTAGTCTCGGTGACGAACCTGGGTTGTTATAGTGGCGTAGCAGGCCTCTTTGCCAGTTTTGCCACCCTCGTGCTGGCGTATGGCTTACGCGAGGCATTGCAGTAGAAACGTAAGAAAAGCTTGAAGATTTGATATGGAAAGCGACGCTTTCTTTAAATGTTTTTGCTATTTTGGCTTGCCAATGTTGCCAACGTACTTAGTACAGCCGTGAATCCAGCGTTAAGTTTATCAGCATACCGCATGATCCTCCATAGTACACAAATTTCATAAGTATATTTATATTATGTATTTTTTATAGACCTTTAAGTTCATCAATTTGCTTTTCTATCATAAAAATCTATAAAATAATATTGTTGGCTAGCCTTTCATTATATCTGATTTGTATGATGAATAAAGTTCTTAAACGAATAACTTGAATGGGAACCAACAAAATGCTTTGTAAATGTTTTATTTTTTAATCACAATTTTCAACTCACATTTGAGAAAATAGCTGCACCTCATATGTAAAAATTACATTTACCATAAGGGGGGAGCCTGGTTTATGAGGTCTAAAAATTGTATCTCTTTGCGATTTTTTTTTAAGGAAAAAATTAATTTAGCACTGCAAAGTTTTTTCTATCTTTTAGTGAACATTTAAAAAGTATAAAAAAATTTTGTACTGGTTAAAATAAGGTGAAAAATTTTTTTACATAGAAATTAGTGGAGGGCTGCAACGCTGGAGTTTCCAACTGGCGTACAAGATACAGCTCGTAATTATTATCTAAAGCAAAAAATTCAAATGGATTTCTAATTATCATGATTTTTTATTCTAGATGAACTAAGAGAACTGAGAGAAATTCCAAAATTTCAACTTTTTGGAGGTTTTAAAGAAAATAATGCCTTTCTATAAAAAAAAAATTCACTTTGACTAGGTATAAAAATCTTGAAAATTTTTTTTTTATCTATTTTGTTAGTTCAAATATGCTATGATTCATTTCAAAAGGTTCATTACTTTTTTTTCATTCATGTACGCCAATTCAAAGAAATCATAAAAATGAAAAGTCGAGAAAAGAAGATAAAGTTTGTACTATAACTGTCCGGTCACAGCGTAACTACCTAGCACTCGCCTACCTTGGGCTTTGTATCTACGAAAATATTGAGAATTAGGCTCTGTAACTTTGTGTGAATATTCTGAAATATATTAGGAATCGCTTAAAACGAAAAAAAGAAAATGATTTTGTGTGGCCTTTTAAATCAGGCTCCCCCATAAGTTAAACCAAGAGATAAGCAATTTTGAGGGTCAAGTGTACAAAATGTAATCAAGTTTGGAAAAAAAATTAAATTTTATTGTACACCTACAGACCGATGCACTCTGTCTAAAAAGATCCCTCAAGCTGCATGGGTGATCTCAGATTGAAAAACATGAAACTGAAGCGATTAAGTTGTGACAGACAGAAGGCATGCAGCCAGCCTCGTGCACTAATTGAGGATCTAAAATATTCCCTATTCGAGTATAAACAATCTATCTAACATCGACGCGGATCATTACCTCGTTACAAAGCTTACAACGGCAGACTACAGGGTGCGGCACTCGCAGAGTAACCAATTAAAAAAGCCATACATTTTGTTTGGAAAATTGCTTTTATTCAATTCAAAGTAAAAAATGTGTGAAAATAATACAAAACTAGGAATCAATTAACTTTTTGTGTTCGATGCGACCACTTTTGCCTTGATTATGGCCTTGAGGCGGTCTAGAAACGAATCGCAAGCTGCCCAAATGTGTCTTGCAGGTATTTTGGCCCACTCGCGGACAATTGTCTTTTTCAGCGCCTCGAGGTTGGTTAATCTTTTAGTTCGCACTTTGCTCTCCAAAATGGTCCAAAGAGAATAATCCATCAGATTCGCGTCTGGTGAATTTAAGAGCCATTGTGTGGACGTTATGAGGTTCGGAACGTTGTTTTTTACGTCCATGGTCTGCCACCGAAATGTTTGTCTGCCCACGGCTTCAAAGCAACCTCCAGAAAAAGAAGTGATCGTCCTTGCGTTGTTCGAACCAGTGCAGCCATAAAAGCCCTTCAAGAAAGAATTCGCAGAAATCCCCTTAAAATGCAGAAAATCATGTCCAGGGAATGTATCGAAGAGATCCATGTCAAGACTAACTGTTGATCAACTGGTTATATTTTAAAAAGGCGTTTGAAGAAAATTATATTCGACAGATGCAAGCAACTTCTTCAGTGGCACGCGGTCAATGGCCATGCAATTTTCACAGATGAGAAAGTTTTCACTGTTGAATAAGTTCTTAATAAGCCAAATGACAAAATCTATGCAAAAACTTCTAAACTTCCTAAAAATGTTGTTCCAAGGGTTTAGAGTGGCCACCATCCAGCTTCCGTAATGCTTTGGTGGGGAGTGTCTTGTAAAGGCGTAATATCTATTCATTTCTGTGAAAAAGGGGTTAAGGCCGGAGCAAAAGTGTACCAGGAGTATGTCTTAGAAGGCGTGGTGAGGCAGTTGAGCAGTATTCTCTTTAATGGAGAGCGTTGAATCTTTCAAAGCCATCCAGCAGTGGCTAAAAAATAATATTCCTGGGTTCATAGCCGCAGAAGATTGGCCGTCTGGAAGTCCAGATTTGAATTTATTGGCCGTCTGGAAATCTAAATCTGAATCCATTGGCCTACCGCTTGTGGTCAGAATTGGAGAACATGGCCTGTCGAAGACCTCACAGAAATATGGAAAGTCTCAAACAATCTTTGGTTCGAAAAGCAACGTCAATATCTATGGAAGCCGTGCGTGCTGCAATAGCTGCAAGACCCAATCGTTTGAAGGCTTAAGCAAACTCGCAAAAAGTAAAAGCAAATGGTGATCATTTGGAACGAAAATTTAAATTTTTTCTTCTGATATTTAAATGATCATATGAAACTAATTTCATTAAAAAAAGGATTATAATCTCATATCTATAACGCACTTAACTCGTAACAGAACTTATGGCAGGACTAAGTACAGAAGGTTGAGCATATGACGGCGCCACTACTCGACTATCAGGCAATTTCATTTCTTATTGAACTGACTTTGTTTGCAAAAAACTTATTTTCTTTCTACTCTCTTTGCTATGATTTTCTTTTTTTTTTTTACTTACATTACCTTAGCCTACCTTTCCATTGTTTTAGCAAAAGCTGACTATTTCGACACTCTCTGCTTGGTGCTCTCTCACACCTCATCTGCAATTACGTCATAGTAAAGTTACATTCATTTTTTCGCTTCAACCATAATCTCGCATTCGTTTATTTGGAAGCCGATATTACTGATATACATATCGCAATTTATCACGATTCACATAACACAAAAGTTGGCGCCCGACTCGTACTGATTTTACGCTCTCAGGGAATTTGACAGAAAGCACAGCGAGTATGTGACGTCGCTCTTGTGCAATTTATTTATGAAATATTTCTATTGTTTCTTCTTCTTCTTCTTGCATTCTTTATTCGCATTTTCATATTTCTCTCACGCAACTGCACCAGCGTAACGGCACGCAAAAATTACAAATCTTGTATTCTATCATTCTTGGCAATTTACATACCGTATGAATGTATTCGTAAAAAACACCCAGTACTAGTACTTATTTAAATCGGTACTTATTTCATTCCATTCTATTCACAGCTTGGATGTTCCCCTACAGCTACGATATTGACGAGCCCCAGGGTATACAGAATTTAACTACAATTATGACTAATGTTCTGGTTTTTCTGGATACCACGTGGCCATATTATTTTATCGTGGATTATGTTAAGTATGAAAATTTACCGATATTACTACACAATTTTAACTAATTACTCATGAATGTAGATAAGAAATTTCGCTTACATAGTTTTATAGAATTTTCAGCGGTGACGGTTAATTGTTTGGCGACATTCCTATGAAGCTAACGCGTGCGGAATGAAATATACTCGAAGAGTGACTGCTTTGGTCAAATAAGCAGAGGCTTATTCTGGTAAAAATATTATTTTGCCGTTCTTCCGACCGTTATTAACGAAATTTCTAAGAACAGGAAGACATTTTTCGATGTAAACATCAGCATTTTCAGCTAAACTGAATGTTTTTTAAAACATTCGCTCGCTTATGCTGCGCTCACCATCTGAAACATTCTTGGGAAACCTAATTTTGGCACTTGTACCTTGGCACCTGGTTACTTTGGCAGTTGATTTGTTGTTTGAAAGCATGAAGCAATATTTTGCAGTCTATTCATTGCCTTTAACTGTAGGACAATTCTTGTCGCACATTACACAAATGAAAGAAAGTGGGAAAGGGCCCATTGTCTAGGTTTGAAAAGAACTGCCTGCTTTACAGGAACTGTTGGCAAATATTTCACATACTCAAGGTTGCCATTTCAACTTGGCGCCCAATAATGAAAACACAGTAAAATAATAATGAAAATAGATTTCAAAATATTCTGCTTGAAAGTCAATATACTTCTGCATTCGTTTGAACCAATTTTCAAAGCACTTTTGCCACTAATAAGTGGATACCTCCAAACCGAGCTGTTTAGGGGCTTCAAGAGCTTCTTCAGGCGTTGAAAAACATCGACTTCGTATTTTATTTTTAATGTTCGAGAGCAAAAAGAAATCATTAGGAGCCAAATCAGAGCTGCAAGGCGGGTGGCCCATTAATTCGAGCTTTTGAGTGCTCAAAAACTTTCTTGTAGAGCTCGCATTGTTTTGATAAAGAATGATTCATCTTCGGGGGTTGGTTTTCCTTAATTCTCCGAAAGCTTCTGACAAACAAATGGTTGTGTCCCACTCAGAATTGACTGTTTTAAATTTTCCTGGTACTACAGTTGCGACATGGCTAGATTTTGCGAAAAACGGGCGACCATTTACTTTGAGGTACTTCTTCTGCAAACAAATTTTTTTGGATCATGCTCGTCTTGGAACACCCATACTGTCGATTGCTGTTTTGTTTCTGGCTCATATGCCTAGATCCAAGATTCATGACCTGTTACGATATCATAGACGTAGTACTTTATCCACCGCGACTGAATTTCTTCAATATCTGTGTGCACAAATTGACACGATTTTTTTTTTTTTGGCAATTGTTATACTCGTATTATGCGATATCCAACGAGAACAAATCTTCTTGATGACCAAAAGTTCATACAACGATGAATGTAGGCTGGTCACACTTATGCCTAAAGATGTCTCCATCTTATGATATGATCTTGTGTTCTAGCCCAACAACCATTTTTCGACGTTTTGATATTCACGAAATTAATTCTGCAAGGATCGCCAGCCACGTTGGAACACGTTGCATCAGTGTTTCACAGTGGCTCAAGAGAAAAAGTCGAAGTAAGTGGATCAATTTGCTCTTGTCTCGATAATCCAGTTCGAAAATCGCAGTAAATCATCGCAAGAAAGTGTTCAGTATTTTTTTTCTTTGTCGGGACAAACTAGCAAGTACAGCACTCAGACAAGATTAAGTCCATTGTAGTGCACTCGGGTTCCTTTTTTACTTTTCTTAAAATCTACCCGACCTCGGAAGAAATCTGAGCAGATCTTGTGGTGCCAAGCAGCCAAAGTGGTCGCTTCTTAATACATCAGTGTCAAAGACGCCAAGTCTAATTCGAACGAAGGCCGGGCAGACGCACAGAAAGTTGTCCACCGTTCCATCCTTCTCTCCACATGCTGGGCAGAGTGCACAGTCTGTGATGACTACCTTTTCCATATGCTTCGCCCATAGAAATTGGCCCATCATCAGTCCAACCAGTGTCCACAGTCCCTTCTGTTTAATGACAGAAGGATCTGCAACAGTCGGTCGGACATGAAAGCAACATCAGTTTTGTCCATCTGAAGCCTCTCGCAGCCTGCCAAGCTCACTTGTGGCTTGATGGCTGCAGAAAAGAGTGGCAGAACTGGCTCCGGGCCAAAGAAGTTGGTCTCAGAGCCCATCCTAGCTAAAGAGTCAAAGACCTCGTTATCTGCCTATTAAAAACCGATAGAACTTTCCCTCCAACCCAATATAATCTGCTGCTTTTCAATGCCTAGCATCAGAATTTATTCATTAAAACATAAAACCAGAAAAATGATGTTTTTTCATCTATCTGTGTTATAGACAGTCTCTTTGCCAAACGTGGGTCACCACTACTTTCATTTTTCCACAGCTTTGTACTCCAACGTCTCAACATAAATCCGTATGCCAGCGCTGTAACACTACTCTCCGCCGCCGATGGTACAGTTATGGTCAACACCACAAATTATTTGACTGAAGTCTATGAGAACTGGAATATCACAACGCATTCCTGGTGTAAGTGCACTTGTCAAATTATTCTCAACTTTTTTTTCTCTCGAATAACCGACATATCTTGCAGACAAGCCAGGTTTCAGTCTACCGCAAATCCTAAATACTGCAATGGAACTGACACAGAATACTATGAATGTTGATCGCAACACATCTTCATTGGGTGGGCGATCACTGATTGCCTTGCTTGTGCCTAGCCCAGTTGCCTTCGTGCCCGATTGGGATATGCGCTATGCACTAAACTTTCTGCAGCATCTCAACTACACAGTGCCGGATTTACATTTTCTCTACTATGGTGGCGGTGCGCTCATACGCTTCAAAGATCTCGTACCTAATCCACATAAGGATCTCTTTCCACTCGGAGAGGAATTCGATGCATGGACAGCGGGAACACCGGTTGTTAGACGCATACGTGAAAGTGAGTGAAGTGCCGATTTGCTGACTAATACACCAACACATACCAACTACTATAGAAGTAATAAAAACTCTCACCTTTTCGCAGTTCCACGTCGTTTGGTGAATCCACGTTGTGGCGCCGCTATGTACGCCAGCTCGACGGGCCCCAATGAGATGGTGCAATATGTGCGCACGGGTGGCATTAATTTTTACCGCATTATGCCGAACTACTTCTTCGGCTACACAAGTATGCGCTACCTACGCATAAGCCCATTGAGCGCAATATCTTTCACTGTTTGCAGTTCGCGTACAAATCCATTGCCCTATCGTAAGGATGGCGGGGATGCGGCGGAGCAGGTCTGTGGTCAGACAGCCGCCACTAACGGTTACGCTGTGGACTTGAGTGAACTTTGTGTTGGCTACACGTACATCGATGACTGTCCACCGTTGTATGTGTCCGTGCAGGCTCAACACTTTACCGGTAGCAGCCAGTTATCCTGCACCAACCCTGCTTGCCAGTGGCCCGATGAGGCGCAATTTCTCGTTTATGTGAATTATTTAGTTTGTAATACAGCTGCGAAATTGACAATGACGTCAGCTGCAGCAGCAGTTCTATTCATTGGTATTTTAGTACAAATCTAGTTTAAGCATTAAAGTACTACTTTTTTATTTTAAGATTTCACATATGAAATAAGAATTAAAAAATAAATAATAAAAAAAGTTGAGTTGGCTACTTCCTCACCTGTCTTCAAATCCAATTTCTGAATTTATTTGCGCTCCCGCCTACACTTGCCATTACAGCGTTTACGACCCTTCTACCCTCAAGGGAATAGTAGGAATGGGACGATGTAAGACAGGACGAGTCCATCCATATATCCGCAGATGGCTCAAAGCTCGAGGGCAGGGTGGGCGGAGGTGTATACTCCGAACACCTGGAGATCTCCTTCAATGTTCGGCTCCCCGACTACTATAGTGTCCTCCTGGCTGAACTGATGGCAATAATGAAAGCCGCGATACTGATGCAGTGTGATGCGATATCCGGAAATTATATCTACATTTTCACCGATAGCCAAGCGGCAATAAAATCCCTCACAAAACAGTCGACAACCTCCAAGGTAGCCATGCAATACCGCACATATTTTAACGCGATGGCTGAGTGATTTCACCTAAAGGTAACATGGGTTTCTGGCCATCGCGTCATTGAGGGTAACTGAAGAGCCGATGAACTAGCGAGACTCGGCGCCAAATTGACCGATGAGTACATAGACAATGACATAGGGATACCCTTACAAACATGTAAGCTACTCATCCTTGAAGAAATCGTAAGGAAAGCAAACGAAAGATGGCCTCTTCAAGCCACCTGCAAAATCGCCCGTCAACTGTGGCCGACTCTAATGCTAAATGCACAGAATCTCTGCTAAGCCAAAATAAACACAGTCTTAGCACACTCATTTCAGTCATAATGGGGCACTGCCTAATAGATAGACACGCTCAAAGGATGGGTGTGCAAACAATTGACTTCTGTAGAAGTTGTCTAGATGAGGACGAGGAAGAGACAATCTCACACCTGCTGTGCCACTGTCCTGCTCTATCCAGACGGTTTACTATTCTGGGTAAAAAATTGTTTAATGAGTTGGTGTCTTTTGCTCTTGCCAGAAGCCCAATCTACATATGGAAGAAAAAGTGTTATTTTCAAATTATAAGGGGGTTTTTAATAAGACCGTTAAAAGTGGAAAATAACATCAGACAAATGACCACCACGACCACGCTTACTGGACAATATCCTTTTCACGAAATTTTCCATAACCGAATTGCAAAGTGGCTGCCCCATGTCCTCGATATCCTCACGAATTCCATCTTTGAGTTCTTGAATCGACCCTAGGCTGTTGGCGTTGACCCTCTCTTTCACGTGGCACCAAAGAAATAAGTCACAAGGTGTTAAATCACAAGATCTCGGTGACCAATTTTGATCATCGAGAGATAACACGGTCCGGAAACTTTTCCCGTAAAAGATCAATGGTTTCGTTGCTTGTGTGGCACGTAGCGCCATCCAATTCCGGCCATAAAAAATCGTTAATCATCTCTCGATAGCGCAATTCATTCACCTGTAACACCTGCTATTGGAAACCCCTATACTAGCTCTCATTTTATTTTGTTACCATTGAGTCGGCGTAAGCTAGTTCTATGGACTGCTCGCTTTCCGCATCCCCAGTGATGCTACTAACAGCCTGGTGAACCCTAGCTGTCAGCACTTTGCATTCGCGCAACAGCTTACTTTGCGCTTCCACCTCACCACGTTCCGGCATCTAAAATGGCACCTCGTATTTCAGCTACTTGGTCAGCAACACCCAGTTGACGGGTCTCGACGCTATACAGTTTTGCCAATATTTGGCTTGGATTTCTGGATAGTGTTTAATTCAGCTACGAGTATTATTGCCGCGTGTCTGCCTTTAGATGACGACACATCTTTAGGAAGAGCGGCTGTTTTGGTGGAGGGCGCTCGTCATGGAGACATTCCACCCCAAATTGACGCTTTAGAATTTTTATTTCTGAAATAAAATAAGAGTATATAAAACCACAAATAAAGGTGTATAAAACTGCATCGTCATTTTCTTTCCATTGGCTTAATCCCACTTCTGAACATAGTTCATCGAATATATCCTGGTCCGAATCCATTTAATATTATCTGAAAAAATTGTTAAAAAGGTGATAGAGTATGGGTATAAGTAAATATTTTTCTTCAAATGGAATACAAAAATATTTATAACTAATGTCATCTATATTTACATCTACTTAATAAAATGCCAAGACCAGTTGAGAAGTGCAGCGGCTCTTCAAAATAGTTATTAGAGTTTGCTAAAAGGAAAGCTTTGAAGACATTTGTTTCTAAATGTTTGCCTATAATTTGCGGCCGCCGTAGCTGAATGGATTGGTGCGTGAGTACCACTACCAAATTAACCCTAGAACCCTACCCAGAGTTCCTCCACTCTTTTTTTATATTATATTAAACTTCGACTCATCTGTAAACAAAACTTTTTGCCAAAAATCCATCCCTTTTCCCTGTGTGCTTTGGCGAACTCCAGGCGAAGCTTACGGTTTTTTCAGAAATAAGAGGTTTTTTTCGTGGTGTTCTAATATGAAAGCCGTTTTTGTTTAGAGCTCTTTGAATTGTTCTTGGGTGAAGACACTTGTTGGATGAGCTTGCTATATCCTCGGCCAATTTCGGAGCAGAAACTTTTGGATTTTTGTCCACTTCTTTTAGAATCAAGCTGCCGTCTCTGCGACATACATATGTAGTTTGCTCGGGCGGCCACTGCGAGGCTTATTTTCGGTGGAAGCACTATTTTTTAAGTTTTTTACAATGGTCTGGACTGTTGCACGACTTTAGTTTAAGATTTTTGAAATTTCGCCACATGATTTTTTTTTTCCTCTGCAGAATAACTAAATTTCTAGCGTCAACTAATATTTCTTTTCGAGGAGCCATTGTAGATGCTTAAGTATTCAAATTTCAACTATAATCAATATTAGCAAAGCAACAAACATAAGAAAAGGAAAGAAATAGACAATCGGTATTTTACCGTTATCACAAGCTAGGAAACCGGTTCTGTACGTACACTTTTGTCAACGCTGTTTTTGCGTTTTTGACGTGATAACGTCTTATAATTCGATTTAGCCGGCTGCACGCACGAAAAAATGTGTCGTTACCTTGCTCATTGCCTTTACCTTGAATGAACTGCAAGCGAAAGCGCGGAACGAACGACAAAGCAAACGAACGGCAACGTTCGACATCTTGCTCTCTCCTACTTAAGTGAGCGTATATATGTATGTATATGCGCATATGTACATATATAAATTCACGTATTTGTATTTGCATATGCCTTCTTATTGATTATTATTAATTTGGTTTACTTGAAGAATTTAAAATAAAACCAAGTTTGTTAATAATACCTGTTGTTTAATGTTATTATTATTAATTTTTTTATTATATATGAAGGAAAAAATGTATGGTAATATTTACCATATACCTTATAAGATATGTTGTATACTAATATATGTATATAAACATATATACATATGCAATTCCTCGCAATTTTCAAAAAGAACAAATCTATATGTAAAGATGCATACAAGTCATATGGACATATCAAATATACGAATCTATTCCGTACGCAAGCAAATGTAAGCTAATGTGCTTGAACTGCAAGCGAGAGCGCGGAACGAACGACAAAGAGCACAATCGGCCCCCGCGTTCGGCAACGTTCGACATCTGGCTCTGTCCTACTTGAGTGAGCATATATATATATATGTATATGCGCATTTGTATATAAATTCACATACTTGTATTTGCATATGCCTTCTTCCTGTGTGCATGGTAATGAACCATTTCTCTGTTGAGAATAGGACGATGATAGAAAAAGTAGGAAATGAAAGGGAGTGTTTCGATTGTAAAGTGTCTTGAAAAAGGCAAATCGATGATGGTTTCTCTTAGTGTTGTTGACTTATTAACGTCTGATGCACAATCGAAATTGAAGATATCTTTCATAAATTTGATAAATGTTTCGTCATTTTGCACGTTTGTGTAAATGTAACTTGACCTATTCCATTGCAATTCCATTTACCTCCTCCTCTATATCCATACAAAATATCTATCAAACAAATAAAATAAAAATTTTGTTTTGAAAATTGAAACCATTCCATCAATATTTTCTTATGACGTTGAAACGTTAAACTATCGTCAGTAAACCGACTTTACAGACAACCTCTTTTTTTAGCATAACTTTATTGTTTTATGTTAAAGAATGAATTTGTTTTAGTTAAGTCGATTAGAAAAAGATTTCAAATGAAATTGCATAAACACATTTTTAAGCAAAGTGTTTGTATGTACTTTGTAAACAACGAAAGGGAGGGGTGTATATGTAGTCTTCTGTCGGCCCCGTATCCCTCTCTTTGTTAAAATCTATGTACATATGTATATTAAACTCGCCTATCTTAGAACTTTTGTTGGGATCTGCAAGTACGGTTTGGCGTTCAAGTGTCCGAAAATAAATTTGTTGCAACATTTTATTTGGTTTATTTATCGTTTCTCTTAAATGCTGCATATAATTTTCATATTTATAGGCGGAAAAGTTATCTAAAGAACCAAACTGTTTTACGCAGTCTGGTAAGTGCAGCAAATTGTGTACGTTAAAGCTTATTAAAAAGTCGCCATATAAATTCCCAAATAGCTTTACAAATTCTTTCAAAATTTCATTTGCGACATTGAATTCTACCTTAAAAGACTTTTCACAAGAAAGAAGTCGAATTCCAGCATGCAATAAAATAAAAGGGTAATATAAATCGCCTTTTAAAACAAATATAAGCCAATATGAAATTTCATTCCACTAATCCAAAAAACACACACCTTGAACTACTTCTTCAATTTGGAATTCTTCAATGGAATTCTACCATTTGTCAACACTGTTAGCGGAGCTATGCACCGGTAGTCATTTTTAGCTATCAGTCAGCAGAGGGCGTCATACGGTGGCCTTATTACCACACTGCCATACCCGATGTCGCTGTTATACGTGCGGAATTTATAGCTAACAATTCATAGATGACGCTGCACTGGAGCGGTACTAAACATATGTATAGCCTCTTACAAACAACCCAGTAGATGGCGCTGAATAGGCAGCATAAATATCATAGTTGATGAAATGAAGAGGAACCAGGCTAATGAGGGATTCACACCACAATAGTAAAAGATTTGCAAATTTCATGGGAGAGAATGTAAGAGAACTTCTGTGCTTATCGACATGTAAAAATGTAAAGGAAATAAAAAATTATTGCAGAGAAAGCGCATGAACTTATGGAAAGTTCAAAATAAACCAATGGGTTTCGGATATTTCTTAGAAATTCCTGCTGTTGCATAGAAGCGAAAAAGTAAGATACATACATACATAAATGTGTGCAAGAGCTCAATTTGTTTTCACCATACCTAAAGAGCGAGCTTGGTATTTATCATACTTGGTTCAGCAGTATTGAAATCTCAGCAAGTGCTCACCCTTAACTACCCAGTATGCTTTTGTAACGTACCTGAACAGTAGTGTCCAACAGACACATCATCTAACTCTGGGGCATATGAAGGGAAGTAAATTTATTTTTAATGCAACCTATGAAATGAGGCTTTCAGCATTAGTCCATAGATGTCGCCAGGAGTATTTTTAAACCTTCCCAAATGTCTTGTTTTTTTTCGTCTGTCATCTGTCAACAATATTCAGTTCATTGTTTGTTACGTTCCATACAACAATGCATTTTTGTCGCTCTTAAAAATGTCAAATTTCGTGCCTTCAAATTACGATTTGCGATTGTTGATTTTCTATTATCAATTGAAGAAAAACGCTTCTCAAGCTCATCAAATGCTTATAGAACCTTATGGTGGACATGCTCTAAGTAGAGCACAGTGCTCCAGGTGGTTTGAAAAATTCCGAAGTGGTGATTTTAGCGTGGAGAACGAGGACCGTGGCCGGCCACCGAATTGCAAGCATTGTTGGATGAAGATGACGGTCAAACGCAAGAAATGATGGCAGAGCAGTTGGGAGGGACCCAAAAAACCATTACCAAACGTTTGAAAAACATAGGCATGATTTTAAAGGCCGGAAGATGGGTGCCACATGAACTGACTGAAAGGCAGCAAGAGAACCGAAAAACCGCTTGTGAAATGCTGCTCTCCCGGTTCAAAATTAAGTCTTTTTTGCATCGAATCGTTAAGGGTGATGAAAAATGGGTGTATTTCTCCAATCCCGATCAATAAACGATCGTATGGCCCACCCGACCACAAGCCAAAAACAACGGCCAAACTAAATCGCTTCGGCCGCAAGGCAATGCTGTGTGTTTTCTGGGATCAGCGTGGTATGAGTTGGTGCGAGCTATTAAAACCAGGTGAAACAGTTGACGGCGCACTTTACCTACGACAATTGGCCGATTTGAACAGCGCGATACACCGAAAACGCCCAGAATATGCCGATCGGCGTCACAAAGTAATTTTTCTTGATGACAATGCACCGCCACATCGAACAAGAGCGACCCGAGAATTGGTGGAGGCGTACGATTGGGAACCGCTGGTGCATGCGGCTTACTCACCAGACTTGGCGCCTTCCGATTATCATTTGTTTGCATCGATGGGCCACGCACTTTCCGAGCAGCGCTTCAATTCTCACGAAGAAGCCAACAAATGGCTCGATGATTGGTTTGCGTCCAATTTTTTTGGCGCGGCATCCACAAATTGCCGGAGAGATGTGAAAAATGTCTCGCTAGCGATGGCTATTATTTTGCAGATTAAATTTGTAACCATTTTTTGTTAATAAACGTTTCAAATTGAAAAAAAAAAAATCTCATTTCAAAGGTATATTAAAAATATTTATTGTTGAAAACTATACTTATATTGGAGGGCGTCTTCTTTTCGCCAAGAGCTCGCAAGTGGCGAATAGATGAAGCAACTGGTAGAAATAAACATATGTTGGCAACACGGGAAGGGAGCTGCCTTAAATTGCATGTGTCAGTAAGGCAGTGCGCTTAATGAGCTATAGCCATACTCGCTGGCGGCGATATATAATTGTTGTTGCTTTCGTTATTTTGCGAGCGGGGAAATGGCGAATAGAAGAGGCCTAGCGTAAGTTGGGGTATTGTGATATGGGGGCTAAAGTGATATACCCGCATATTTTGTTAACTATGCATGTCTATGCAAGGACCTTTCCGTGAGTACAATAGTAAAAGTTTTTAAGATGCAAAACAGCGAGGGGCATTAATGCTTAGTTTTCAATCAATGTGCGGTTGCAAATATTACAGTGTGAGCTTTCAATAAGGATTAGTCCGAAATTTACGCAGATACTTGATTCCGATGTTCCGTCAATCTGTTTAATTATAATTTAAGAAATTTTTTAAGATTCTTCATAATTTTTGCATTTCCATTTGTAACGTTACATCGAGCTTCCCGCAGTGATAAAGCAATTGATGCATTATTAGACACGGCACTGGGACGAATAACGGTATTTATCCGGGATGTAGATCGAAATAAAGCGAAATAATATTGAGAACTCATTTTCCGTAATGAAATAATGGAATGGAAGAAATTTGTTGATTGTCACACATCCGGATGTACCTATATAAGTCCCAATATTTTCCATGTAGTTATAGGTCCGAACTTTTTGCTAAAGCTTACCTAAAAATCCAAACGGCTCAAATAGCAATAAATGAGTTTATATGCACTGGTATTTATCCACTTGATAAAAACGTTTTCCAAGAAAATGATTTTATATCTCAAAATCACGAAAGTCAGTTGGAAGATACGAAATGCAGAGAAGAAAACATTTCAGAAGAACCAATTGCAAGTACAAGGTGGCGCAAAAGTAGCCTTGCGATGTTTTTTGGTTGTAATTAAAAAAAAAATGAAAAACTTTGATTCTTCTTGTGGATTATTTTTGTTTGGTCTTTTAATTTTTTTTACATCAAGTCGAGAATATGATGTCATGTAAATGGTTGATGCCAGTTGATTGCCATTTGAGCCCTTTTTATGGCATTTTCCATCACTATGGCCAAAACTTCCGGCGATAGGTCCCCACATTCTTGACGGACATTGCCTTTAAGAGCTGCAAGAGTCTGAGGCTTGTTGACATAAGCCCGCGACTTCAAAAAGCCCCACAAAAAGAAGTCTGGAGCGGTCAAATCAGGCGATCTTGCTGGCCAGTGCAAATCGCCAAAACTGGAGATTTGGCGCCCGGGAAATGCATCCTTCAGCATATCAGTTGAGGCACGTGCAGTGTGTGCCGTTGCACCGTCCTGTTGGAACCACATGTTTTCCAATCCCAATTCATCAAGTTGCTGCAAAAAGAACTTGTTGATCATTGCTCTGTAGCGCTCACCATTCACAGTAACCGTTTAGCCCGCGACGTCTTCGAAGACAAAAAAGGTCCGATGACTCCTCCAGCGAAAACAGCACACCATACAGTGACTTTGAGCGGGTGTAATGGCTCTTCGTGGGTTATACGCGGATTTTCTGTGCCCCAGAAGCGTAAATTTTGCTTATTTACGTACCCGCTAAGATGGAAATGGGCCTCATCACTCATGATTATTTTTGATGAAATATCATCTTCCTCTTGGTGGTGATTAAGGATGGCTTGAGCGTATGTTAGACGCGATTGGCGGTCAGCAGCTAACAGCTGATGCACCGTCTGGACTTTATACGGAAACATCTTCAAATCTTCTGCCAAAATTCGCTGTAAAGACCGTCGACTGATACCCATTTGCGTGGCACGTCGTCTGGTCGATGTCGACGGCGCTTCCATGACATCCTCGGCTACAACAGCAATATTCTCTGCAGAACGGCTACTCCGGGGTCTGCCACGCCTGGCAGCATCACGTGTTGTGCCAGTCTTTTCGAGGCGAGCGGCTAAACGTCGCAGTGTTTCACCAGTAGGCGTTGGACGGCGAGGAAATCTGCGACGAAATTCACGTTGTGCCAAAGTCACCGACCGATTATTGGTCAAATAAATAGTCAGCAATATTCCGCGCTCTGGAGTAGTGTAGCGTAACATTGTTTATTAACGTGTATTTCGCATGTGTTTACTACGCAAATGTCAAAACAGAACTGACATTTGGGGTCAATCGCAAAATGTATAGCATTTTCTGATAGGAGGATTACTTTAGCGCCACCTGTTACAAGTAGCGCAGCCATGACAAATTTCATTACGCGAAACAGACTGCCAGCTACAGACGTAAACAATCAGAAGCAACAGCATTAACGACATCACAATACAAAGTACCTTTGGCGGCAAGCATCAAAAATGCTGCAAAATGTAAGGAGAGGCACAAGAACTGAGAAAAGTACAACGTTCAGAAAGTCCACCTACAGGGTCAGGCACTCGAAGTATAACCAACTTCAGACCGCTCACGCAACTGATGTACGGGCATCAGGTGTCTTTTATTTGGCTAAATGACAGTCCAGAGTATTGTTTACAAGCGCGCGGAAGCATTTTGCCGAGAGTAAACGCGAAAAAAGACAATCAGTAATGCATTTCAAACGCAATAGTGTGATTGCATTATATTTGGCTGGAAAATCACAACCAGCGTGAGCTCGAGCACTTTAAAGTAAATAAAGTTTTCGTTTATCGAGCCATTGCTTATTACAATGATACTGGTGGCACCGCGAAACTCCATGGAGGTCATCAAAAGACTGCAACGTCACGTGAAATGGTTCAAAAAGTGATGAAGTGACTTGAGCGAAACCCCCGACGAAGTGCCAGTCAAATGGCGAAATAACTGAAAATATCTGACCGTAGCATCGGCTGCATACTGAAAAATGATTTCAAAGTTAAGCCTTATAAAATCGAAAAGGCGCATAATCTCACACTAAAGCAGCAACAAGTCAGACTTGAGAGAGCGAAGGCCGAAAGTGGTAAATTTCCGAACATTGTGTTTTCTGCTCATACGAGAATTTAAGTCATCGATTGGCAGGAGGCAGCACCCGCCACAAGTAATGGTTTGGGCCGCTGTAACGGCAGTTGGGCGTTCTCCAATCATTTTCATCGAGTCTGGCGTCAAGGTAAATGCAAAATATTATCGGGAAAGTATTCTGGAGGTTGAAGCCGTGGGCAGAGAAGCATTTTGGTGGCAGACCATGGACAGGACTCGGCACCGTCTTACAAAACTCGAGTGAACCAAGAATGTCTAAAAAACAACGATCCGAACGTCATAACGTCCACACAATGGCTCTTAAATTCAGCAGACGCGATTCCGTTGGATTATTCTCTTTGGGATATTTTGGACAGCAAGAGCCGAGTGAAAAGATTCACCAGTCTTAAGGCCATTGCCCGCGAGTGGGCCAAAATACCTGCAAGTCATATTCGGGCAGCTTGCGATTCGTTTCTGGACCCCCTCAAGTCTATAGTCAAAGCAAATGATGGTCATATCGAGCAAGAGTAATTAATTTGTATTAATTAATTGCTAAGGATAAGTTTCTTGAGTGTGCGTTAGTGAGGTGAGCCTGAAGCCCGAAGCTCTCAGCCTGATTGCGGTACGTGCAGCGGAAGTTTTGCCCACGATGTCTACAGGTACTACATTTAACATTATATTAAGCGCTAGAGTAGGAGTGGTTCGACACATCTCACTGATTCCTATGAGTGCAGACCTTTGAACTCTCTCCTAGTTAGGTCGACTCCAACCGTCAGTTTGCCCAGAGATTTAGTGATTGCCCCCGGAAGGGCGTTATTAAAAGGCGCCTCAATGCCGAGGAAGGCGCCAACTGTGAGTTCTTTCTGATATAGAGACTCCTCAATATCTTTAACAATTGTATACAGGGTAGATGCCACTGATCTGCCTTTACAGTAAGCAGGTTGGGTATGCAACAAACGCTCCCGAGAAATTTCGCTTCTTACAAATATGTGCAGTTCAATCAGTCTCTCGCGGGTTTTCAGCAAGAAAGATGAAAGGCTGATTTCCGGGAAATCCTTAGGGGATACATGTGAGCTGAAGTACCACTTCCATGGAATTTTTAAAAAGAACTGAATGTATAATCCAAAATCACTAATGGCGAGAGACACCTATACGCGTTTGACCGCTGAATAGTGCAATGTATTTTTCTTCTTCTTGTGAATTAGCGGGGTAGTCGTTGGGTGGGTCATGTCGTCCGAATGGATACAAACGCTCCGGCTCTGAAAGTATTCAATGCGGTATCAGCTGGTGGTAGCAGAGGAAGAGGAAGGTCTCCTCTGCGTAGGAAAGATCAGGTGGAGAAGAACTTGGCTTCACTTGGTGTGCCCAACTGGCGCCGGTTAGCACGAGAAAGAAACGACTGGCGCGCTTTGTTAAACTCGGCCAAAATCACGTAAGCGGTTAACGCGCAAATTAAGAAGAAGAAGAAGCCAAGCGCTTTTTAACTTGATTTTTCCAGCGCAAAGTAGGTATTTCCTTGCTTTGCTATCACCAGCAGGTAATGTGTCTAATATTTTCAAGCTTGCAGCATTTGCATCCAATGGTATGAAATGACCTAGTGCTCGGAGTAGCTGCTTCTGTATTAAATTTATATCGGCGTAAGGCTCATACAGCTCATCGTTCTATCGCCTGTAATATTCAGCCTCGCCAACGCGCAAAGATCCATAAATCTTTCGCAGAAACTTTCTCTCGAGCAATCCGAGTTGTTGTCATCGCCCTAGCTTCTGCACCATGTAATAGGACGGACATAATGAGAAACTTATTTAAATTTAAAACAATTTTGGGGTTTTTGTTCGTCGCAAGAGGACTTCCACACACTCCGGTGAAATTCAGTTTCAATTGGTAAGAATAATAAGAACAAAATGGTATATGACCACATTTGGGTATGAAGAAACGAGTACTTGAACTAGAACTGGGTAATTGGAGATTTTTTTCGGTAAATGATAGAGTGGACTGTTGGAGAACTTTTTCAATAACAGCCATGAAGCTTTCTCTAATATTCGAGCAACAACCAGGTATATTTTTTGGAGAAAGATTTATAAATAATCTAACACCAACTGAAGATTTTGAAGGCTTCTGAAATAAACCATCCCTTTGCAGATGCGATATAAATCGAGTGTATAAACTAAATTTTATAAATTTAATTTCTACCATCATCGAAGCGCACACAAACACAAGCTCACACCAACACATATGCACACTTACTCGAATAGACACGATTGTTGCTCTCTGCAAGTGAATTTACAAATGCAATGCAACAATTAAAATTATTTATCGATTTGTTAAATGTACAAAAATAAACTCTCTTGTGTTTTGTTATTGTTTTGACTATTATTGTTGGCCTTGTTGCTGCTACTGCTGCTGGTGGTGATGCATACATGTACAACGCTACACCTATGCACCTACACACACGAATGTCCACATACATACAGGTAAGTACCAGCAGACAATGGGGGTTGAGAAAGTGGATAGTAAAAGCTAGAAGCTCTCTCACTTAAATTTCCTCGCCAGGTTTTGCCACGGCTTTAGGCCAGCTTTAGGTGTGCGACGACGCGGGCGCAATGCCAAGCAAATACATGCATACATCTGTAGTAGAGAAGTGTGAGCGGCGTTGGGGTAAAGCAGCGCGTTGATGGGCGGTGGTGGGACGAGGTGCGAGTACAGTTCTATGCGAAAACGAGCTGCGAATAAAATGTCTCACCCAACACAAATCCATGTCTGTGTGGCTGTACGTGTGTAACTGCCTATACTGCCATTTGGAGAGTGCTGTCGTCACCGAGCAAGTGTGCGAGCGCTCGTGTGAGAGAGTGAGCGCCATATTTGAATAGCAACAGCAAGCAGTAGAACCGTTACAAACTTACCGTTACCCTGCGACAATCGCAATTATTATTCAATTGGCATTTGATGACAACACTCGG
Source organism: Anastrepha obliqua (assembly GCF_027943255.1). NCBI lineage: Eukaryota > Metazoa > Arthropoda > Insecta > Diptera > Tephritidae > Anastrepha > Anastrepha obliqua. Next base: position 87,099,012 of record NC_072895.1, on the reverse strand, counting down.
GATAACGGGACGGCTAGCTACAGCAACATCAGCCGCGTAGCGGCAGACGCAGACACAGACACAGCAACAAAGCCAACAACAATCAACCATCAAGCTAAACACTTACACCAGCAAATACTTTGAAGTGAGTGCGGCCGTCTGCGCTTGTTTTTTTGTGCGTGTGTGTGCGTATACGTGTGAGTGGGTGTTTGAAAGGAGCGTTGTTCTCGGCGAGTGGAGGAGCAACAAAATCAACAATTCGTTGGCGCCGCCGACCTCGTCCTCGTCGTGACTGAGTGCCGACTCTAACGCTACTATCACTATGACGATGATGTGGTGGCCAAATGTGACAGTGTGTGTTGTGGCGGCCATCAGCCAGCAACTGTGGCAGCACCAGAAAAGCTAAACGTTAAGAGCGTGCCACAAACGGATTTCCCGTAGGTAGAAGAGTAGACGCCATTTTTTCCTCAACGCTTGCGACATACGGCCGTGCTTGTATGTGGTCTATGTATGAGTGTGTGTGTGTGTGCGTGAATATAAGGAAAAATATATTTTATTAACGGCAGTGGAGAAGATTGCAGCGCCGCTCACTCAAAGGAGGAACACACGGCACAGTACGGAACACTTACTTTGGTTTTGGTAGTGTAATGGCAAAAGTGACGGGTAACGGTAACGGCGTCGGAGTCCGACATAATATTGGAGTCTGAGTGCGAGTCGGTGACGCTGACAGTGCCACACAAAACGATTTTTAAGGCAAAGTGTGAGAAATTGTTGTGCACAAAAAAAAAGAAAAATAAAAAATAAAAAGCAAACGAAGAAAAAATACTGATAAAGAAACGCCATTGGGTGGGACGCAACGCTTCTGGCGAGTGTGGTAACCTGCCGAACGGGCTTAAATACTTGTAAATAAAAGATTTGTTTGCATATTTTTTCACTTGGTTTGGCAAAGCAGAATGAAATAAATTTTAAAGTGCGTACAATTTCAGCAGCGTCGACGACGAATGCAAAGGAATTGTAACGAATTTATTGAAGTGTAAAATTCACAGGCGTGTGAGGACGGCGACAAGCCACAAACATGTCTTTGGCGATGTTGGTGAGTAGAAAAAAAGAGCAAACTTGAATTTTATATTAATTTACACATTTTAAGAAAATCAAACTAATAATGCATTCAAGCTATTTTCATCAATCTGTATTTACTTATACAGTCATTACGGTATTCATATATGTATGTACACATGTATGGATGTATATGCATATGCATTTATGTGTGTGTGTGTGTGTGTGTGTGTGTGTGCATGGTATAATCTGACAAAAATTTTAAAAGCAAATGATACAAACATTTTTATTGATTTTTCGCCAATGAAAAACATCACTGCAGGCTGGCTAGTTGGCTTTAGCTGCAAATAAATCGTCGTCAAATCGACTAGGCTGCCAAATGCTGCGCAGCTATTTCGTCTGCTGCGCTCAGCAGCATTCCCATAGACTTTTGCTGTTACATTCTTACATACATACATATACATATGTATGTGGATGCGTGTATGTAAGCACATTTAATAAGGTGGGCTCGAAGGCGACGGGCAGCTCAGGGCTGGCAGGCAAGTAGGCAATTGCATCAGAACGCTGCCATTTACGCTCACACTGCGCACTGTCTGTCGGCTGTCTAACGGTTTTTTTGTTTGATTATTTTTACTCAACTCGCTCAGCCCTTAATTTACTTTTATTTTTATGTGCTTACGCCACAACTCCTACCATTTATGTATATGTGTATGTGTGTGAGCGTATCTACCATGAATTTGCGCAAGAAGTGGGCTCACATATGATGGCCGGAAGTGGCAGCCAGCACTGGGCGCCCTAACACAAGCCTGAAAATGTATGGGTTTGTGTATGTGGGCGTGTGCGTATGTGCATTTTTAATCCACCTCCATTTGAAAAACTCTACACCAAACCATATCTTATTTGCGCCTTTGTTTAGCCTCTTATCCTTCGGTCATAAATTTTATCTATAACAATTTTTCAATGCAATTCCTTTGCATTCGGCAAAGCAGTGGAACAGCAAAGCAACAAAGCCACAAAGCAAATCAGACATTTGACACACATACCAGAGAACTTTTAACAACACATACTCGCACACACACACACAAACATACTCGCTCTAGCATTTACTCAATGTGCTGTTTATCCACTTCCTCTTTCTGCTGCTTTTCTCCTTTCTCTTTTGTCACATTGTTCTTTGCTGTTTTTATTTATGCGCCATCTCTTCATATAAACACACACACACTTCCACGCACACTCGCGTCTTTCCACAATTCTGCCAATTTTTGTTTTGCTCTACAAATTTGCGCCCACTCTTGCCATCTCACTCTAACGTGTTGAATTTATTGCGGCCACTTTAGCGCGTCTGAGTGAGTCGGCTCAGTTGGTAGTTTGAGCTGGTTTGAGTTTGTTTTGTTTACCGTTTAATTCTCTTTCATTATACGCCGCTCGCTTTGTTCGATTTGAACTTCACTTCTGTTCACTCTAAGGTGGCCGCTAGATGGCGCGCGTTTAGTATTTACGATTTGATTTTAAATTTTGTACTTTTGCGGTAGCGTTTTTTGCTTCGTGGATGGCGCACTGCAGTCTAATTGCCCTCTCGCATTAATTGAAGAATTTGTACGTATGCGCAGAAATAATGAAAAATCACAAATCCAAATTGGGGTTGTACATATGTATGTACATATGTGCGCTTGTATTGGTGCAAAGATTTTGTGTACTTGAAAATGTATCTAAATTTTCAATTTTTCAGTTTAATCCACTCATAGCCGAGAGATAGTCGAGCTGTCAAAATTTAATTTTGAGGAATTAAGCATTTAAAAAAAATTAAGCTTAGAAAATTTTATTTAACGAATTAAACACTCAGTAGTTGAAATGAACAATAATTGCCCAATATTTATATAGTACAGCTTTTCACATTAACCCTCTTACGACCGAAAGGAGGTTGGGCTTTCGGAGTTTATCTTGCGCAATTTGGCACTTTATAATTAAGCTCAAAAATATATCCCTAATTTATTTAAATTTTCAACATTTCACATTAACCCTCTCACAGCCGAAAAAGGGTTGAGGTTCTAAAATATACTTTGCAGAATTCGGCACTTTATAATTGAGTTAAAAGATGATCTCGCAATGTACCTGAATTTTCAACTTCCCATATTAACTCACTTACAGCCGGGTGGTGGTTGAGTTTTCAAAAACTAAATTGATGGCTAAAGCACTTTAAAATAGAATTCGAAGCTCTTCCAAAAATATGCTGCCGAACGGAGGTGAACTTCAACAAAAACATTGTTTTTCGAAACAAAATAAAACAAATACGAGGGTTACCTTTTATAATTTGAGCCCAATAATGAAAACTCAGTAAACTTGCAATGAAAATGGCTTGATTGTTTTTCAAAATATTCTCCTTGGAAATCAATACACTTCTGAATTCGCTGCAACCCATTCTCAAAGCACTATTGCCACTCCAAACAAAAATGCTTAAAGGCTTCAGGCGTTGAAAGTCATTGACCTCGTATTTTATTTTTCATATTCGGGAACCAAAAAAAACTCATTAGGTGCCAAATCAGAGCTGCAAAGTGGATAAACCATTACTTCGATCTTTTTAGTGCTCAGAAATTCTCTTGTGTGAGCCAATACGTGAGAGCTCGCATTGCCTTGGTGAAGGATGATTCGTCTTCGGCGGTTGGTTTTCCTTAATTCTCCGAAATCTTTTGACAAACAAATGGTAGAATAGAGTGTTTTAGTTTCTCTAGTGGTACAGTTGCCGCATTAAAAGATTTTCTAAAAAAACAGGTGACGATGTGCTTTGACGTGTTTCTTCCGCGAAAAACTTTTGTTGGATTAACCTCGTCTTAGACCATCCATACTATTTAATTGCTATTTAGTTTCCGGTTCATGCGCATGAATCAAAGATTCGTCACCTGTAACGATGTCATAGACATGCTTTCAAACACCCCGTCTGAATTTCTTAACATGATATGTTTCCTGTTCAACAACCGTTTATGGAAGGCCTTCCCCAAATTTGTCCTGCAACGAACAACGACCACGTTAGAAGTCGTTGTACCAGCGTTTCGCATTGGCTAAGTGCCGTCAGTCCAAGTCAGTCAATCAATGCACTCTGATCTCGACAATCCACGTCGGCAATCCTAATACGTTCGCCTCACACTAAAATTTCCAGGAGTTAATTCCATCTCTCGGGCGGGATGAATTTTTCAACTCACTGAAAGAAAAAAAAATAAAGCCCGTAAGTGAAAATGTTATACAAGGTGAAGTCCAAAATGAACAAGACTTTTTAATGAGTTAGTGCGTTGGAAGTTACATCCCTAGTTGACTTCCAGCGAAAGCTTGGTGACATTCGGTTCAGTGGAAGCGAAGTTTTTGCGTCTAAAGTGTCACATTTGAAATGAAAAAAGTTTATTGCGATGGTTGTCTATCTGGTGCCAGAGTTCATGAGTGGTTTACACGTTTCAGAGATGGTTGTGAGGACACAAATGGCGATGAACATGGCCTCAAAATCAGTAATCACCGAAAACTCCATCGAAATTGTTCGTAAATTTATCAAAAATGAACCGAAATCATCGTTGAAATTCATGGAAGCGCAGTTGAATATCTCCAAAACATCGGTTTATCACATTTTAACTGATCATTTGGGCTTACGAAAGGTGTGTGCACTTTTCATTCCGCACAAGGTAACTAAGGACCACAAATGGTTCAGAATTCAACATTCGAAAGACCTCATTAAAGAGGTGAGAAAAGACGAGAACTTCCTTTACAACATTGTAACTGGTGATAAAACGTGGTGTTTCCAACATGAACCTGAAACTAAGCGTCAAAGTGCGGAATGGATGATCCCAGACGAGCCACCACCCAAAAAATCGCGTTTGAAGAAGTCAAAAATCAAGTCGGCGCTCATTTGTTTTTGCGATTCCAAGGGAATTGTCCCCAAGGAGTTCGTGCCAGTGGGCCAAACCGTCAATGCAATGCGTCGCCCTGAATACCGCGTAGGAGGAAGCTGGCGCTTATTGCAAGATAATACACCATCTCTTAGTTCCACTCTTGTGAATGATTTTCTGACTAGAAATCGCATTTTAATCATCAATCACTCACGGTATTCACCTGATGTGGCTCCCTGTGACTTCCACCTATTCGGAAAATTGCATTTGGCCATGAAAGGAAACCGTTTTGCGTCCGTAGATGTCATGTAAAAGGTTTGTACCGACATGCTGAAAAGCTTTTAGATCGCGCAAAACAGTGTATCGGGGCCGAAGGGGACTATTTTGAATAAATAAACTCGAAGTTATCGGAACAAAGCTCCTGTCGTTTCTATTTTAGCTCAGTCTTGTTTATTTTGGACTTCACCTTGTACAACCTCTTCTTAATAAAATTAAAGTTAACTTCCTGTTAGCCACCTCTTTTAAAACCCTCGGTTGGGCACCCAGGTCTGGTATTTTTTCGTCCTGTTCGAGGATCCTTTTTAAAGGATGGAAAATTAAATTTTAGGAAGCTAAAGTCGAAAAAGTCTGACAAGACCTGGCTGCCTAACTAAAGCTTAATATCCCTTTCATGAATCCCCAACAGTTGGAAAAATATTTGCTTCAGCGGATCTAAGTAAAATGTCAATGCTACTATCACTAGGGCATGTGCTCCAATAAATTTGTTATTCAATTCTTCAGATGTTCCTCTTTCGTGGCCAACTTAGCAAACCATCTCTGGTCTTTTCTTCCTCCATTGATTTGATGGCTTTCTGGCTGTCCGCGAAGATATTTATTGTAGTTTTTGTTACGGTGTGTGTGTTAAGGTGCACAGTTGCCTCCTTTATGGCTAAGGCTTCTGGTAGACTTAAAAAAAACTACATACATAGCCTACTTTATTTTCCAGCTTGGATTCATCCGTGTAGAAATTTATTTCACCTCTTCTCCAAGGTCTTTAAGTTTGCCACTTTCTTCTTGACGGGATATTAGTCTTGAAGAGCCGGTTGAAAGTAGGTTTAGGGAAAGGGTAGTCGATGTCCTGGTTATAACTACTCATAGTAAGTAGCATAGAAGCGTGGCAGAACCGCCGGGGTCTTCCATAGCGCCATACTATTAAGTCTAAGCGCTAAAGCGGAGGCCACGTGTTTCCTACCAGATTTACAGCCGGCAAGTTGACTAGGGTATTCATCCCCATTTGATTTCGACCTTTTTTTGCATGCAGTGCAATGTTGGCTCTTTGAACCCTTTTCTCAAAAATGATATAACGAACCATTAATCCTTCTTCGGCATTTACACTTTTTCTGATTTTTGCTTTAATATGTTTTGAATTGAATAGTGTTTTACATTTTTAATAAAATCATAAATGTGTTTATAAATAATAGTAAAATTGTTTATTTTTTTTGTTTAAACATAACTTTATCTTTATTTATATCAATCTGATACATGACGATTAAATAAGGTCAACTGTCAACTCATTTTCTCAAAGAAAATTTATAAAAAGTAAAATAGAAATCAGAGCTACTTCTAAATACCGAATCTACTTCTCAACAGTGGAGCCAATACCAAACCTATGCCAAGGCTTAATAAAAATGTGCAACATTCCTTCGATTCACTGCGAAAATAATCATGAATGAATTTATGTATGCATGTAAATATGTATGTATGCCACTCAATTTCAGTTCACATAACTGCATCACACACACACACACACTCACACCAAAATCATAACAGCACATCCGCTTTCAAGGAAGCCCTACTGACTCACTGGACATTCACAGCAAGCTTGTTTTCCCCATCATTATCGATGCACTCCTCGAATCTCACAACCTAATTTCAATTTTCAACTCACTCAACAGGTTTCCCAACAAACAAAAAAAAAACATAAAACACAAAAAATAAAAATAAAACCAATAAAAGCTGCAAGAAGAGTAAACATTGGTAGTAAATCTGTATTGACCTTCTTGTGCTACACCACGGCATTATATCACTGTTACACACTCCTGTCAAGCCATTTGGCACACCACTTGGACATGGTCCGGCCAGACGAAACACAAGGCAAGCACTGCCAGTGTAATACAAAAACGCATACATACATGCATGTACATGCATACTAACATACACTCAAACACACAAACATTCCACACCAGCAAATCGTCAATCGAGCGCCACAAACTCGAATATTTACCATTGCTCACTACTGATCGCTGATCGCTTATTGCACGCACGCACGTAGCCCCGTCCCCCAGTCGGCTAGACGGGCATTCAAGAATATCGCTACAACAATAAATTCCATATTTATTCGTTACGATTTTCCTGCCCAAATTGTTGTGATTGGAGCGAAGGTGAAGTGGAGTAGATGGTGTAATCCCCTCAGGTGAATCTCATGAGCTTGTGAAACCGGTTCTGACGCATTCGATGCCTACTCGTACTAATGTTCACTGCGCAGCCAACTGCAATCGATTGAGGATGAACGGGGAACTCTCTTTATGTTCAGATGCTGCAATCATCATTGTTACTGTTTTTGTTGTTGTTGTTATCGTTCGTGATACTCATATTATTGCCGATCATTCACTAACTAGTTTTATACTCAAACTGTGTTGTGACTTTGATCATTGGACCTCATACGTACGTACGCCATACATACACACATACATACTTACGTATGCACGCTATTGATGACGAAAGTGCTGGAGAGCAGCTACCGCGAGTATATGAATTGGTTGTTTCGTTGCCGGTCCAACCACTTCTCTTGACGTTTTGCATCGCTTCTGTCGCCGTAATGACTTTCAATTTCACTGAGTAAGGTGATTTGCACTACAAGTTTTTCTACGGGTATTATGGAATTTCCATAACTAAATAGTACACTTTCAATGGGCCAGTGAGTCAGAGTGAGGTAGTTAAGAAAAACTGGAATACATTTTTCTTGAATGATTTTAGAAATGATAAATTGGCTTTTCTCTGGGTGGAGTGTATTTGTAATCAATTATTTTTAAATACATTTTTCAAAAAGCATCATAAGGGGAACTACGTAGCTGCTATCTATTGCAGTTGCAACTGTTTTCAACTTCTGGTAGGGGTCTCGCTTACTGATTGCATTAAGCAGAGATTGCCAAATTTTTTCCTCACAATCTTGAAACCGCAAGCAAGTTAATTTTTTCTCGACTACTTTTTACTGCTATCAAACGAACGGTGACGCTTGATTTTAGTGCCCTGAGTTATGACTATTGGTTCTTCAATGACAGACTACTAAATACTCTTATGGTCACATAATTAAGTCATTTCATCATTTCACCATATTTGCGTTATTTTTCATGCAGACAATTTTTTTCGTTAATTTTTTGTAAAATTACAGCTCATTGTATAACAAAAACCTTATGAATTCAAGCTCTAAAATTTGTATAAAATTGTCAACAATATCAAAAGAAATGTATGGTGCATAAGCTTGGATGATGACAACGTCCGATGAAGCGTCGCTTGCAGTGTTTGAGAGAAAGATTCTGCGGAAGATTTTTGGACCTTTAACGGAAGAGGAAAGCCTCTTCTGCGTTGGAAAGATCAAGTGGTCAAGGAATTGGCTTCATTTGGTGCGTCAAACTGGTGCCGATTAGCATGACAAAGAAACGACTTGCGCGCTTTGTTAAACTCGGCCAAAAGCGCGTAAGCGGTTAATTCAAGGGTAAAAAAATACAGTTTGTACAGACCAGTTAGGGTTAATAAGAGCTAAAAATTGCTACATATAATTATTAAATAAATTAAAAAAAGGGTTTAGAAATATAAAATTCATTATTTGACACCGAAAAGTCAAAGAACTCGAGATCTCATTGAATTCGCTTAGAGCGCAGACAATAGGAGAATTACGTGCATAATTCGTGTTAAGGAATTTAAGATGAAATGTAAATTATTGCGTAAGATCTAGTAGGGATATGAAAATGAATGCTCCCTAATAGGGATGAACAATCGATTTCTCCTTTAATTATACTAAAAACAAAAAACAGTGAGAGTGCAGACCTTCTACTCTCCAGAGATTTTAGTTAATTTAAATCAAACGGCAATTATAGAAAGGGATAGAATTTAAGAATTTTAACGACCTGAAAGCATATTTAGGAAACACCTGTACACGTTCAATTCTCTCAATTGCAAATTGGCCTAGTCACCAATTCTTCTTCTTCTTAATTGGCGCGATAACCGCTTACGCGATTTTGACCGAGTTTAATAAAGCGCGCCAGTCGTTTCTTTCTCGTGCTAACCGGCGCCAGTTGGAAACACCAAGTGAAGCCAAGTCCTTCTCCACTTGATCTTTCCAACGCAAAGGAGGCCTTTCTCTTCCTCTGCTACCACCAGCTGGTATCGCATCGAATACTTTCAAAGCCGGAGCGTTTGTATCCATTCGGACGACATGACCCAGCCAACGTTCTTTATACGCTGCGCTATGTCTATATCGTCGTAAAACTCATACAGCTCATCGTTCCATCGTCTGCGATATTGGCCGTTGCCAACGTGCAAAGGTCCAAAAATCTTACACAGAATCTTTCTCTCAAACACTCCAAGTGCCGCTTCATCGGATGTTGTCATCGTCCAAGCTTCTGCGCCATTCGTTAAGACGGGCATGATGAGAGTCTTGTAGAGTGTTAGTTTTGTTCGTCGAGAGAGGACTTTACTGCTCAGTGCCTACTTAGTCCAAAGTAGCACTTGTTGGCAAGAGAGATTCTACGTTGGATTTCAAGGCTGACATTGTTATCGGTGCTAATGCTGGTTCCTAAATAAACGAAGTCGTGGGTGCCGATACGCGAGTGCAACTCGTTCACCACCAGACTCATTCCCTTTGCCTTTTATCCAGTTTGAAGAAGGCAGAACTAACAGCGCGGTTGTTAAGGCCGATGATATCGATATCATCGGCATACGCCAGCAATTATACGCTCTTATAAAATATTGTGCCTGAGCGATTAAGTTCTGCGGCTCCTACGATGTTCTCCAACATCAGGTTAAATAAGTCACACGACAGCGAGTCACCCTGTCTGAAACCTCGTTCGGTATCAAATGGCTCGGAGAGGTCCTTTCCAATTCTGACGGCGCTGCTACGTCAACGTCATCTTGCATAGCCCTATTAGTTTTGCGTGGATACCAAATTCAGACATCGCGGCATACAAGTAACTCCTTTCCGTACTGTCGAATGCAGCTTTGAAATCGACGAAAAGATGGTGGGTGTCGATTCTCCTTCCAAGGGTATTTTTTGAAGATTTGGCGTATTGTGAATATTTGGTCGATGGTAAACTTTCCAGGTCTAAATCCACATTGATAAGGTCCAATCAGTTGGTTGACGGTGGGATTCAGCCTTTTACACAATACGCTCGCTAGAACCTTATAGGCGATATTTAAAGACTAATCCCGCGGTAATCCCGTCGGCGCCCGCGGCTTTGTTGTTCTTTAGCCGCGTTATCGCTTTTCTCACCTCGTCATGGTCGGGTAGCGGAACGAAAATTAGTCCAGATAGATGTACTCTAATTCTAATCTAGAACAAGAAAAGTGAAATGTAATTTGAGAGTGTAGGGGTGCGAGGACATCGAGCTATTACGTCGTATAAAACCTAAGATTCAGTAAGAAGTGGATACAACAAAGTTAATTATGACTATTGAACGAAAAATGGGAGTCAAAGATCACACCTAGATCAGACAGATTGAAGTAAAGTATTAGCAATACTATGAGATGACTGGAAAACATTTTGAGTTTTGCGAAAGTAACATGAAAACATTTCTGAATATTTAGAAAGATGCCAGAGTTACTGCACCAGCGAACGAGGGCATTAATTTCCGATTGCAACATAGGAACATCCTCAGTATTTCTAATCGCAGAAAATATTTTCAAATTACACAGTCCTGCGAAGGTGAGTTTCTAGAATGGCTGTACTTGTTTCTTGTAGTTTTTTATGCGCTGAAAACGAATCTGACCATAAAAATGCCCCATCACGTCAGGATTTTTGGTAAATGAAGCCTAAAAGGTCAAAAAATGGCCATTTTAGCCATTTTTGATAATTTTTTTTGGGATAGAAATTTTTTTTTTTCAATTTTCGACGAAAAGGTTGCATAGTACAACTCTTTAGCTTTAAAACCCATTTTTTGAAATTATTGTACGATTTTCTACAAAAAGTTATGACATTTTGAAATTAACAGTTTCAGTTACGCCAATAGACGTTATACCCAACGATTCTTTAGACTGAAACTGTTAATTTCAAAATGTCATAACTTTTTTTTTTAAATCGTACAATAATTTTAAAATATGGGTTTTAAAGCTAAAGAGTTGTACTATGCGACCTTTTCGTCGAAAATTGAAAAAAAAAATTTTCTATCCCAAAAAAAATTATCAAAAATGGCTAAAATGGCCATTTTTTGACCTTTTAGGCTTCATTTACGAAAAATCCTGACGTGATGGAGCATTTTGAAGGTCAGATTCGTTTTCAGCGCATAAAAAACTACAAGTTAGAAAAGGGCGCAGATTTTCCTTAAAAAGTAATATTTTCGATTGAGACGCATTTCCATAGCGACGCCTAAGTTAACAAGAAAAATTGTTTTCGTAAAGCAGCTACTAAATTCTTAGAATGCAACCGCTTAATTTTGGAGCGCCGACTTTCGGACAGACCTAAATAATAGCGGCAGCGTCGGTTACCTATCGAAGACTTCTTACGCCCATACAATTTGTATGAAGCAAACCGAAATAATGCGGCAACAACGCGTAGCGGTTGGGAAATCTGTTGGTAAGGATATTCACTGCAAAGGAAAGAACAAAGAAACGGTTAGTGTTGAAGGACGATTTTTGTTGTTGCTCCTTGATTTCACCTAACGCTGCCGCGCTTGCATATTTCAGTAAGTATGCAACCTTAGCATTAGAGGATTACAGACAGCGGTGCATAAATATATACATACATACATATGCATGTATGTATGTGGATAGGTACGGCAAAACAGAAAAATAGAACTGTGTGTGTTGCTCCACTAGACTTAATGAAAATGAATTATCGCGAATATCCCGCTGCGGTAAATTCCCAACGCGAGCGCATAATTCGCGTCGGTGTGTGGAGTCCTTAAAGTTGGGCAGCGAAAACGCGACGCTCGTCATTTAAATTTAGTTGTATCTTTTTTATTTTCACACCTTTTTTTTCAAAAATTAAGGCGTCAACAACGTTACGATAAACAGAAAGCACATTAGGGAGGTAGGTTGAGCTTTGTGTTTTTTTTTTTTTCAAAGTATATTAAACAACTGTATGTATGTATATGGGCATTACATTCAGCACAAAACATCTAACAATCAATATTTCAATTTACTCTTACTAATAAAACGAAAACTAAGGTGAATACACACAAAGTGAGTTCGCTGCAGCAACTGATTAGTTTCTTCCTTACGATTTGCTGATTTGAATGTCAAAGTGTGCTGTTTCTTTGTTGTTGCCTTATTTGTTTGTTTACATTCTCGGTGAAATTTCTACAATCAAAATACCGAATTGCAAAAACAAAATACAGTACTTTCCGCTAACTAGTGGCTAAGACGATTCAAATGATCGGTCCCACTACAGTCGGTTCTACGTAACCGAAACGATCGCTTCAGCAGCATTCCTCGTATATGTGTGGGAAATGTATATGTTACTACAAAAACGACAACAACGAATCAAATGAAAATGCACCGGCTGCAGTTTGAGAAAATACCACTTTGATCAAAAAGTTCCCGGAATACATTCAGAAATTTCAGAAATAATAGGCGGGCAACTAAGTTCTCGCTTTTTTTTATGAAAGAAAACAACGACGTAGAAGCATGACCGAGCAGTCCCCATGACTTTCTTTTCTTTGGATTGCTGTAATGAATCCATTTTTTATCACCCGTCACGATGCGATGAAGGAAATCCTTCCTTTTTTGCCGCTGGAGCAGTTGTTCAGAATCTCAAAATCCCTTGGTTTTAACTCATAAGGAACCCTAGTCCCCTATTTCTGAAACATTTCCAAAGCATACAATTGCTTGGGAATGGATTGGTGGGTAACTCCTAATACTGAAGCAAGATCTTCTTGCGTTTGACACGGATCCTCATTGAGCAATGAATGCCTCCAATTCAGCGTCCTCGAAGGTGTTTGTCCTCCTTCACGCGGGCGGTCGTCGACATTGAAATCACCGTCTTTGAAGCGACGGAACGAGTCTCGGCACGTTGTTTCACTTAAAGCAGCATCTTCATAAACTTTTTGTAGCTCTCGATGCGCTTCAGCCGCCGTTTTTTTCGAATGAGAGAAGAAAATCAACACTTCCCGCAAATGACGATTATTCGGTACAAAATCAGACATTTTCACAAAACCAGAAGTATATGATACCAAACCAAAATCACTAATGTGTCGAAGCATTTTGTTGATCATATGCCTAAGCTCGGTTTATGACGTTTAGGTTATGTTAGAATCGACTAGCACACACTGCTGGCGGCATCTATTGACAAACAGCGGGAACTTAGTTGCGCACCAATACAAATTTATTCCTCAAAGGTGATATTGTTACCTTCAAAGTATTCCCATCAACAGCATCGCACAGATGTCAGCATTTGATCCAGCTCTTCAAACATTTCTGGAAATCTCTTTTCGATCAGAGTCGCCATCGGAGGCGTCTTAGTTTTTTCCATTACTTCCCTTCGGCTGTTAAAACTCATTCCCCGTAGTGCTTTTTCGACTCGTAGAAACAGGAAAGAATCGGATGGAGCCATATCAGATGAATTCGATGACGGTTGGATGGTATTCATTTTGTTCTTGATCAAAAATTCACGAATAATCCGAATCCGAACTGGTGGGAAGGAGTTAAGTTTCACATCTGTAGTATGGGGCCAGACGGTCAAGTATAAGTTTCTCACAAAGTTTAGATAATAATGGTAATAAACTAATTGGTCTTTAGGAAGAAGCTTCAATTCGTCTTTATTTGGTTTAGATATTACAATGATTTGTGCTTATTTTTCAAGACAGTAGAAAATACTTCATTCATAATGCTGAGTTAAATATATTTCTTAAGTAGAGAGTAGATTTGCTAGGTAACTCCTTTAGAATTCTTCCTGAGATTCCGACGTATCCTGGGAATTTATTTACGTCTCATTTCAATTCAATTCACATGGATTGTTTGGAAGTGGTAAGGCGGTAATAATTAGGTTTCACGCCAAAATAAGAGGAGTTTGTTTGTAACCAGTCTTAGAAGTATCCCGATATTAGAGTTAGCTGCAGTGCCTCAGAGTTGTGTATCATAGGTCCATATTGGTTTTAGGATAGCTGAGCAGAGTGAGAGCTTGCTTGTGAGAGAAACATATGAATTTCCATTAAGTAACCAGTATAGGTTTCGTTTTTCATGTACTAATATATAAGTTTGCTGTCGAGGTGCATGCCAAGATATTTTGTAATATAATTTTGGGGAATAATTACATTTTAGAGTCTAACGGGTGGGCAAGTTTGTCGTTTGAGTGTAAAGGTAACTTGAGCAGATTTTTTCTCGCTAGCTTTATTTTTCCGTCTTTCAACCATTGAGCTATTTGATCAAGTCCTTTCTGGAGTTTGAGGGAAGCCACTTCGGGTTGGAAGTCTATAGCGAGTAGATAGGTGTCATCTGAAAAAGTTCCGATGATAGTTTCCGCTGTGATTGATAGATCCTGTTGTGTAAAGCTAGTAAAGTATTGGGCCTATTATACTGCCTTAGGGTACGCGAGCTAAACTTTCATTGAGTTCAGTCTGTTTTTGTATTTTATTTAACAAAGAAGTGTCGATTTTTGAGGTAGGATTTGACAAGAGTAGTATAATTAATGGGTAAAATGAGTTTACAAAGTGAGTCGTCATGCTAAACGCGTTCGTAGACTTGAAATATGTCGAGAAATGCGGCCGTGCAATACTTTTTCTGTTCAAAAGCTTTTGAATATTATTTACTAGTCTGTGCACCGGTTCGATGGTACCGCGTGTTTTTCTGAAGCCGCATTGATGACTTGGGATTAATTTTCGATCTTCAATGAAATGAAAAATGAAATGATGATGCCCATTCTTTTGAGAAAAAGGGATTCCATAACTTCAGAGACAATGGGCAAAAAGCTGATGGGGCGATAATGTTCCAATTTTTCTGCCTCACTGGCGTCGAAACTGAAAAACCCAGTTGCGTTGATTATTGGACCAGCTGACTGAGTCTGAAATATGCAGTGTAACCTCTCTCAATGAACGCCTCTGTCAGGCGAATACTTCCCTTGCGCGCATATTTTTTGATACGCCAAGTTTTAGCTATAGGAATAAATTACCCTCTCGTGAGCGAGCATATCTTTTGACCGACATTAAGGGGTTAGGGGTAGTCAGAGGCCCGAAAAAATTATGAGCTAGTCATTTGCTTTATTTTACAAAAATAAAAAAAACATAGCATTAACACATCAAGTTTCGACTTGACTTAAGCAAAATTTCAAAAAAATTAATAGGTCTATGAATAAGTTCGTGCGGTTTTTTTCGAAATTTGAATTTCGGATCATTCCCATGGCTTTTAAACCAAGATACGATGACTTTCGGCTGCTTTTTTCTTCATATTAAAATAATGAAGAAGAATTCCCCGCAAAAACACATTATTTGGCACGAAATTCGACATTTTCAAGTGTGGTAAAAATATTGTTGTTTGCGCTTCAAATAAAAAACTTATACTGACGTTTGTGCCTTACGACAGTAGCTCTCCAATGAATGTTTGGAAATGTGGATCGATGGAATAATAATCAAGTTACGCCATCTGTTGTAAAACCGCACGAACTTATCCATAGACCATTAATTGTAAAAGTTATCGCTGTTTGTGTGGAGCCCGTTTCTCCAGAAGTCCCTTGCGGTGATCATCACAAGTCCTTGGAGATTCATCTAAAATCAATCGGACAAGAGAGATTCGTTTTATTAATAGATAATCTTTTGCCTGATCGAAACTTCTTTTCAAAATTAACAATATGGCGGCCTCAGGAAATATTTTTCAGATTTTCGAAAAAAAAAAAACAATTGATTGTTTAAAAAAATCGAAATTTTTGAAAAAAAAAAAAATTCTTTGATCAGGCACGAGTTTTTTATGTTCTTCAAAAGCAGTATAAATTTTATTGGAATCGACCAAAACGTTTTTAATTTACAGTGATCACCAATTCAAAAAAACATAGTTTTGCTCCGGAGCGCCCAAGTGTCCTTCGTTAATTGTTGAATAACTCGAAAAGAATTTGTCGGATTCACTTCAAATTTTCACACAATATTTTTAAGATATTATACTTTAAGATTGTGCAAAAAAAATAAAATTTTTTGAAAATTCTGATTATCTCTAACCTCTTAAAAATGCATTATTTCACGTAGATACGTGTATTTTTTTTTTTTTAATATATTTACTAAAAGTAACCACATAAGCTCTTGGAGTACCACATAAGCGCAAAATACTGTACGTGTAAATGTTATTGTTGTTATAGCCTCACCTTTCAGCAGCCACCTTCTATGAATGCGATTTGGGTAACAGAGAATTTAACAAAACCAATTGTTAACCCACCCTTTAAATTGTAGCCTATTTTCCGTTGCAAATCTATTACATCCAGTCACGTGTTTGCTCACACTTTAGCGCAAGCATTTATAAAATATACCGCAAAAATAGGGAAGTTCCAGTAACTCACTGATTTCCGGATTTTTCTAAACAAACAACAAATTCCATATAAATTCACAAGATCACAACAATGACGTATTTGAGATTCTGCAAGTCATAGAACAAAGTAACATTTCACTGCATAGGGAGTCCCCACTTCCCACAACTTGAATTATTTCCGCAAACGGTAGCGTGTACTAGTGCATGTATATACATACATACATACGTAAGCACTCGTATGTAAAATATGTGGCTACAAATGTTTTGTTGCCCACTAGCTTGAGCCCTTATCGTGCATCTCAAGCCGGTGAATTCAATATTTGCGCTCTCAGTTCCATGAGTCACGACGCTTAGAGTCAGACCCCCTTACGAATCTCAGTTAGCCGTTTGCTACGGTTCGCTGCACCTTCCGATGCCGGGATGCCGGCAGCGGTGGTTGCAATAGTACATACCAAGTTCTGAGCCCAATCTCGATCGCACTTATCATCTCTGCCTTTTAGGAATATTCGTAGGCTCATTATTAAACAACCACCACCGGCCACTTGCGCTGCTCATACAAACATACATACATACAAACGGATGTACCTACAGCTACATAGTAGATGTGAGTGACTGCGTGTATGTTTGTATGCAGCTATTTTAGTATGTTTGTGCTGACACTCGCATAACACCGCTTAAAAGCAAACCCAGTTTGGAGCGAAAATGAAAAGCGAAACGAAATCAATGATCATCAGTTAGCTAGCAACATAGTAGTTCAGGCAGAAAAAACAAGCAACCCACATAAAACCTGAGGAGGCGTTTTGGTATACCAAATTGACCTGCACTCTGTAGTTGCCCCTCACCCCTGCACATTGCTCAGTGATTTTGAGCTCGATAGCTGATCGACTTAGTAGCGTTGCTGTTGCTGTTGCTTTTGCTGTAGATGGTACAATGGCAGAATAACAACAACAAAAAGTAATAAAAAGTGTTGAAGGGGCAAAAAATGCACCGGCATACCAGCAGTCAATGCTTGTGAAGCAGCCGAGAGTCAGCCAGTTGACCATGCAGTTAACCCACCCTACTTGTCCGCATGTGCATACCCATTTGTACATACATACATACATGCATACATGCATGTACATGTACGTAAGTATGTTCGTACAAGCATATGGTGTGTAAATATTTTGCTGTTTTTATTGCCCCTTCTCACTCTAGCCGCCGCTCACACGTTCACTAAGCCACTCTTCTTTGCTGCTCACCCACTCAGCTGCTGGTAACGGCGCCGGTATGGTTGACCATGGCAGCGCACTGTGAAGCAATGTGGACTGAATAGACAAAAATATTGTGTGGAATGAAATTACAAAACATTATCTTCTATACCACAGAAAAGTCTTGTATGCCATTGAGTGTGTGGACGATGTACCTAAGTTAAATTTGTTTTTCAGTTTATATACCGTCGTTATTGGAATTTTTTTTAGAATAGTAATTTTCAAAAGTTTTCATTGAATTTTACATCAGATCAAGGTGTAGCTTATACTTAAGTAGAGATGAGTTGCAATAAATTTATTTAAATGGATTTAAGTTAAACATTTTTTTTTAAACTAGATTTGATAGTAAAATTTTAAAGATTAAAAATTTGATTTTAGCTCTAAAATACAATATTTCTTTAAGAGAATGCGGGGAATTTAAAAGAATTCATTTGAACCCTTTTTAGAATTTTCGTCCGTCTGTTTGTGTGTCTGAATTCGCTAATCACTGACGGACCTACAGTTTCAAGCCGACTTCGAATGGCAAATATTTTTTATGACGAGCTTTTTCATGGCAGAAATACACTCGGAGATTTGCCGTTGCCTGCCGAGGAGCGACCGCTATTAGAAAAATGTTTTTCTTCATTTTGGTGTTCCACCGAGATTCGAACCTACGTTTTCTCTGAGTCCCGAACGGTAGTCACGCACCAACCCATTCGGCTACGGCAACCGCTCTGATACTACTAAATGGATTTTAATGGGATTGGATTTTAATGGGACTTCAATTAGTAACTAGGCAGTAACATAGGACAAAATATACCCTAAGCGAACCGGCTCACAATGGGGATTTTTCGACTAATTTTGTTTGTAAATCCTGGAGAAGGCAATTACTTTCCTCTTTTAATAATTTTTTATTCTTAAAATGCTTGTAAATGATTTTGGAAGATATTGTCTAGGCCCGAATTTCATTTTTTTTTATTATATCAAAACACACCCCTTGAATAGGGGTACCTTGATGACAAATTTCAGAAAAACTTTAAAAATAAAAAGTTGCATGTATTCAAATTCGGGTTGGCATTTTTTTTTGTTATAGTTCCAATCGACGGTAATGCATCCCGTCAAGTATGCAAATTTCGAGCCCCCCTTAACCCGGCGTTTGTCGCTAGGCAAATACAAACACAAACGGTCGCAACCGGGTAAAAATTACCACATAATATGTGTATATGGTGTATAATTAATTAAATATTTATTTTACATAGGGAGCGCATCTTTTGTTCCTATGCAGAAAGGTACTTGAAGCGACAGGTCACGATATTTTGTAGAAAAAAATCAAAAGTGGTTTTATTACCTCTATGGAATTTTTTTCCCAGTAGCGACGAACGGCGGGTTGAGATGTGAAATCATCCCCCAACTACATAAAACCTTAAAAACTATTTTTTTCAATCAACTTTGATTTTAAAGTTGCTGAGTCCGGATTGGGATTGCTGAGTGCGAATTCATTACTCATTTGTCCTTGAAGACCGTTGCTATTACTAAAATTCCTATGAAAATAAAAAGCGAACCGGCCGCCCAAAGCAGCTGTTCAGAAGAGACGTAAACTCCACTTTAAATGGAATCGACCGAAATCTGATAGAATTAGTTCTCCGAAATTGGTCCAACATATCGTCGAGATATCCGGAAAAAGTGTTCATCCAAGATCTACCAAAAGATATCTTAATAATAGCAGATATTTCAGCGGCACACCGTTTAAGAAGCCTCTGGTTTCAGAAAAAAACCGATGGCGCCACTTGAGTTTGCACGGGCTGATATTGGCAAGGGGATGGATTTCTGGTCTAAAGTTTTATATGCTGACGAATCGAAGTTCTTGGAAATGATGGTAAGGCTAAGAAGAAGAAGAAATGCATTAAGAGAAGAAATGCGGATATGGAAATAAAAAATTTGATGCCTACTGCCAAGCACGGCGTTGGAAAGATGACCTTCATTAATGGTGCTATAGACCGATATAAATATCAAAACATGTTGGAACAACATTAGAAGCCGTCGATAGAATGCTTGCGTTTTGGGCAAGGTTGGGTTTTCCAACAAGACAATAACTCTAAGCAAACTGCATTAATTGTCAAAGAATGGCTCTTATAGGTATTACGCACCCAGTCAACTAAATACAAAGCTGCAGAGTTCGGATAATTCCGATAGAGCATGTTTGGGAGCTTTTAGAGAAAAATTCGACGAAGTATAGTAACTGACCTTTTGGCCCCAATACGATATACGAAGGACTCAGAAAGTCCTTTGGACTCCTCGCCATTCAATTTCCAAATTCGTAGCTGTGTTTACCGGTCACTGGACGATCGGCACACACGCGGAAAAGCTAGGGTTACCATTTAACCCCCATTCCAGGACCTTTCAGAGAAGGAGACTGTAGAAGATTTTCTCTGTAAATGTCCGGGTTTGACAGCTAGACGACTAAGGTCTAAGGTCACTGAGCGCTCCTCTCTTCGACAGCCTGGGGCAGTGCGCCAACCTAAATCCAATCAATCTCCTCCATTATATCAACAACTCTGGCTGGCTGTAGATATCTACCTGTTGGAGGTCTCATAATAACTGTATGTAGACTTTTTTCATACCGATTTTGGTTTTTTTGTAAATTTTTTATTATAAATTTTGGAAAATGAAATTCTTTAATTTTTGTAAATTTATGCGTTCATATGGATTCCGGAAAAAACTACAATTCCCCCTTTCAATTCCCCCTTCTGTCTGGCGAATAAGAAAATATGCTGCTGTATGTAGACTTGAGTAGAAACAGTTAATGGCAACCCCATATAGGCTAAAAATGCTGATTGTTGGACAATCAACTTTTTGGGGCTTGAGATTATCATAAATTTCATAATATTTTGCGTAATCATACTGAAAAATTTAATTTACTTTCTATAAATCCTATAAAATCAGTTAAAAATATTTTTTATGAAATTCATTATTATTTTATTTTTATTTAATTGGCGCGTACACTTCTGTTAGGTGTTTAGCCGAGCTGCTCCTCCTATTTGTGGTGTGCGTCTTGATGTTGTTCCATAAATGGAGGGACCTACAGTTTCAAACCGACTCCGAACGGCAGATATTTTTATGAGGAGCTTTTTCATGGCAGAAATACACTCGGAGGTTTGCCATTGCCTGCCGAGGGGCGACCGCTATTAGAAAAATGTTTTTATTAATTTTGCTTTCACCGAGATTCGAACCAACGACCTCTCTGTGAATTCCGAATGGTAATCACGCACCAACCCATTCGGCTACGGCGGCCGAAATTCATTGCTTTTAGTTATATTCGATTTTCTTAAAAATGCCGTTTTGGTTAAGCAATCGAACACTTTTTTATTTCGCGGATACCCAACCAGCATATCGCCCAGCATTATCGCGAAATTGGTGAAAAGGTAACTTCAAGAAGCTCAATTTTATGGCGCGAATGGTCTCTTTTTCATCTTCTTACCATTTTTCTTCAGGAAAAACTGTTACCAGTAAGCGTTAAGCCCACATTGACTCATATGGGGCACTGCTGAAAGTAACTTCTAGAATACACAGAAGCGTGATGCAAAAACGAAGTACCTCCTGTCTTCAAACAAACAGTCGGCGCACTCGCGTATCGGCACCCACGTCACTGTAGACAGTTATAGGTTCGAGGTTGTAAAGGACTTCGTTTATTTAGGAACCAGCATTAACACCGATAACAATGTCAGCCTTGAAATCCAACGTAGAATCT
Source organism: Anastrepha obliqua (assembly GCF_027943255.1). NCBI lineage: Eukaryota > Metazoa > Arthropoda > Insecta > Diptera > Tephritidae > Anastrepha > Anastrepha obliqua. The sequence goes on along the minus strand of NC_072895.1, from coordinate 87,077,437 downwards.
CTCTTGCCAACAAGTGCTACTTTGGACTAAGTAGGCAATTGAGCAGTAAAGTCCTCTCTCGACGAACAAAACTAACACTCTACAAGACCCTCATCATGCCCGTCCTGACGTATGGCGCAGAAGCTTGGACGATGTCAACATCCGATGAAGCGACGCTTGGAGTGTTCGAGAGAAAGATTCTGCGTAAGATTTTTGGACCTTTGCACGTTGGCAACGGCGAATATCGCAGACGATGGAACGATGAGCTGTATGAGCTTTACGACGACATAGACATAGCGCAGCGAATAAAGATCCAGCGGCTACGTTGGCTGGGTCATGTCGTCCGAATGGATACAAACGCTCCGGCTTTGAAAGTATTCGACGCGGTACCAGCTGGTGGTAGTAGAGGAAGAGGAAGGCCTCCTCTGCGTTGGAAAGATCAGGTGGAGAAGGACTTGGCTTCACTTGGTGTGTCCAATTGGCGCCGGTTAGCACGAGAAAGAAACGACTGGCGCGCTTTGTTAAACTCGGCCAAAATCGCGTAAGCGGTTATCGCGCCAATTAAGAAGAAGAAGAAGTGATGCAAAAACTACTAACGAATGTTTTTCCTTTTTATTCCTAACTTATTCTAAAAAATTGCAAATATATTTCATTTTATTTATTTATTAATTTTTTTTTTTAATTTTTAATTTTTGTTTAATTTTTATTTATGTTTATTTGTGTACTGTAAAAAAAAAACAATTGGTTAACATTTTTTATAGGAACTATCCTGTTCATTGAAAAGGCGTGAATTGCCGCATGAATTTTCATTTGTACATCTCCGTTTAAGTGCTTCATCTCTAGCGTACAGGAAATGCTTTTGGAGAATTTCATTTATGTATTTGAAACTCACTTCCATTAGGCAACCCGCTGTGCCCGCTTGAAGTTGTTTTGCAACTTTTTCATGGCAGAAATGTACACATGTCCTGCCGATGGGCAATCGCTGTTAGAAAAAACCTGTTCTATAATTTTGTGGTTCATGCTTACAGTGGATTTCAAACCGGGGCCTCCCACGTATCCATTCGGCTACGGAGAATATTAATTCTCGAATATTCAGGACATTTTTCGTGTGCTTTGTTTTCTTTTTCCAACAAACAAAAAATTCTTCTTTATGCAGGATAAGAAGTTAAGTAAATGAAGGTAGTATAATTTGTTTTTGTAAAATAAGAACTACCTCACTAGAATATAATTAAAAAGTGAAATATAATACGAAAATGTATACAACAAATATAAAATATTTTTCCGAATTAAAAGTTATAATTCTATTGCAGACGACGATATTTACACTCTTTAGTCTTAGAAGGCTAGAGCCAGACATCTAAACTGATGAATAGAGAAAGATTTAGAAATAAACTGATGTCTTAGAGAGGTCAACACACCATTGGAAAAGCTCCTATTGAACTATAATGGGGCAATAAATTAGGTTTGAAACACTCCAGAGATTACATGAAGATTGTAGATTCAGAAGAACTTCAGAATTGTCAGGCGAATTTTCACTAACCTTCCTAAAAACTGGGAAATCTGAAAATGTTGCAAAGTAGAGAACAAAAGTGAAAGTCACATTCTTTCGCAATTCCCTACATCGATTCCTAAATTTAAAGGAATACGACACGATGAATTCCAAGGACTTAGCGTCCATACTATAGAGTTCCACTCCACACTCAGATTGAAAGACATTATCCAAAACCTGGAAGGATAAACAATAGATCTTAATGTTACAGTGCCCTATACCTAGCATAATAATAAAATATAACGAGCCAGGGTATCGATAGTTCATAATATCCATTTTTCTTTTTTTTTTTTGTCGGCACTCTACTCTACAGCACTCAGACAATAGTAAGTCCATTGTACAGCACTCGAGTTCCCTTTTTAATTTCCTTCCGACCTCCGAAGAAATCTGAGTAGATATTGTGGTGGCAAGGAGCCAAGGAGCTAAGGTGGTCACTTCTTAACACATCAGTGTCAAAGACCCAAGCCTGATTCGAGCGAAGGCCGGGCAGACGCACAGAAAGTGGTCCGTCGTCTCATCCTTCTATTCACATGCTGGGCAGAATTAACTTTCTGAAATGTCTACCTTTTTCATCTGGCCCGTTATCAGTCCAACCAACTGCCTACAGTCCCTTCTGCTTAATGACAGGAATATCTGCGACAGTCGGTCGGACATGACAAGTAACATCAGTTTTGTTCATACAGGGTGAACAACTTCACACTGCTTGTATCTGTGTAACATCTCATGACATTAACGCCAAAAATTGTTCTAATGATAGTTCGATATATTGCTTATAAGCCATCAAAAGCATTTGCGTCTCAGTTTTGTTGAATTTTTTTTCTGTGATGGAATTCAAACGTAATAGTGTGATTGCGTTATATTTGGCTGGAAAATCACAGCTCAGTCACCTCAAAGTGAATAAAATGTTTGTCTGCCGCACTATAAAACGTTACAATGATACTGGTAGCATTGCAAAACGCTATGGAGGTGGACCAAAAAAACCGCAACAACGCCAGAAATGGTTCGAAAAGTGAAAGCTCGACTTGAACGAAATCCACGTCGAAGTGGAAGATAAATGGCCAATGAACTGAAAATATCGCAAGACAGCATTCGACGCATATTGAAAAATGAGGCTTACAAGTTCCAAAAAGCACACGATCTTTCACCCAGCAAAAAAAAGTTCGGTGCGAAAGAGCAAAGGACTTGTTGTGCTTGCACGATCGTGGCGAATTTCCTAACATTGTGATTTCTGATGAAAAAAATTTCCCAATTGAGCAGTTCATAAATACTCAAAACGATCGTGTTTACTTGACCGAACGCTCGTACGAGAATTTGAGCCACGTATGTCCACACGAAGCAATTTCCCATCGCAAGTAATGGTTTGGGCAGCAGTGACCGCTGATGGACGCTCTCCAATCGTTTTTATCGAGCCTGGCGTCAAAGTGAATGCGACTTATCATCGGGAAAATGTTTTAGAAGCTGCTTTAGAGCCATGGACACGCAAACATTTCGGTCGTAGACCAAGGACGTTCCAACAGGACTCGGCACCGTCTCATAAAGCTCGTGTGAACCAAGAATGGTTAAAAAATCGTGTTCGACACTTCATTTCGTCCACACAATGGCTTTCGAATTCGCCAGACGCAAATCCGATGGACTATTTTATCTGGTCCATTTTGGAGAGCAAGGTGAGGACTAAAAAATATGCCAGTATGAATGCGCTGAAAGAAGCGAGTATACGAGAATGGGCCAAAATACCTCAAGATCACATTCGTGCAGCATGCAACTCATTTTTTGACCGTTTGAAGGTTATAGTCAAGGCAAAAGGTGGTCATATCGAGCTAAAGTGAATATATTTTAAAATTGTAATCATTTTTGAACAATTTGGTCTTTGAAATCAATAAAAGCTAATTGCACACAAAAAGGTTATGGTGTTTTGAATAATTCACCCTGTATGTATGATAGCCTTCCTCAGCTTGCCAAGCTCACTTGTGAGTTGAAGTAATCCGTTTGCTAACCGTGGCTTTGATTATAATATACATACATATTTTCACATAAATATTTTAGTAGGTAAATTGAGCTAACAGCAAAGACAGTAGGAATACAAAACTTTAAGATGTAATATCAAATACGATGCTGGTGCTCTATACCACCATCGGCGTCGATTTTTTTTTTTTTTTTGATTTATCACTTTTACGAAAATTAATATCATAGATTTAACTCTCATTATTCTGAGCTGAGTCATATTAAAGCCGGCCTTATACAAGTTAGAGGATGTGTTAACTAAAAGTCTACTTTATCTTAGCCACAGACGAGTTGGTGTAAGCTTTTGGTCAAAAATATATGAGAAATGGTTTGATCCATTCGATTTAGGGGAAGAAAACATCTATAGCCGCTATAAGCTAAGCAAAGCCACTAAACAAAAATATGTCCTTTCTATTATAAATCTAAAAATTATATACATACGCACATGCATACATTGTGTATCCTGACATTTGTGTTCTTAGCTATCCTACCTCCAGCAAATGCAGCTCATTTTCTAGCCACCACATGCAACAAGTAAATAATTTCAAATATCGCGCCGAGCACGTCTTTTCAATGGCGGTCTGCACATTTGTCGTTATCGGCTCGCTATTGACTAAACAAAGATAACCCAAAAACGAGTGGGTGCCGCAATGTTGATCAGAAATAAAGAAGTTTTGTATTTGCGTCCTTGTTCGAGAGTTTTCAGAAAAATTGATTTAAATTTAGTAAAGCTTCAAAAAAACAAAACAAAGATTTGTTTATAGCATTTGTGGAATTAATTGAGAATTGCTGGAATGTAGATTTTTATGTTTTATAGAAGGAGAGAAATTTGTAACCATTTCTTGAAAGTTCTTTTGCGGCAATGTATAATCGCTTTTTCCATTTATTGGGGATAGCGGGAGAAATAATTATTCATGCAATGCTTCTATTAATTGATCTAATCGGGAATTCAATGCTGGTAGCTATACTGTCTCTCTTGTGAGTGCAGCGTTTTTGAATGTTTTGGATTCCCCTATTTATATATGCAGTCTGTGTCAGAAGAAAAGAACCGGGTTTTTCTTGTAACTTCAAGTTATACATATGTAATTCGTTCTGCTTTTTGCTGCGTAATAGTCCTATTCAAGGGCTACTATGCCAGTAAGAACTCAGGTTAGTGTCGTTCGAAACTTTCTCGTATACGCAACCAAACAAAAATGAGTGAGAAGTTTGCGAATCATTTCGAGGCGGCATTTGTATGGAAACAAGGAAATGACGTCACAGTAATGGACTGGCCTTCCCAGTCTCCAGACGCCAACCCCATTGAAAATGTGCGAGGAATTATGAAAACGCATCTTGCCAGAAGGCCAGTCCATGATTTAAGGCAACTCGTGCGTCAAGTTCGCAAAATCTGGTCCCTTTAATTGACGAGCTACACAGAAAAGCTGGTTCAAAGCATGAAGAAGATGCCAGGCTATACTGGACAACGATGAAGATTACACGGTTTATTGAGTAATTGCGACTCGTAGTTTTGTACATACTTTCATGTAAAAATTTTAAATATATATCTTTTATACTTCATGAATGATCGCAGTTCCTTTTTTCTGACACATACTGTATATACATATGTATGTATATGTACAGGGCCGTCGGGGTAAATACGGAATGTTGAACATAAAAACAAAACTATTGGATATTTACTCAGAAATAATTTTATTTACACTTAACTTTGTATAATGTGAGTACACATATCATAGTTGAAAATTATTCAATGTAACCTCCATCTCGTGCAATTACCTGCTCCAGCAGGGACCTGAAGCGCCCACATGCGCGAGCTACTTCCTCTTTGTCCATTGTGGTCATCACTTCCTCGATGGTTGTCTTCAGAGCGTCCTTAGTGTTATGAGGCTTCGCGTTAACTTTTGCTTCAACTGTGCCCCACACGTAATAATCAAGAGGATTTCAGTCTGGGCTTGAAAGTGGCCAAAAATCGGGTGATCAGGGGTAGGGTAGGTTATTCTGGAGCCAAGCCTGAGTCTCTTTGCCTTGTGAGCAGGTGCGGAATCCTGCTGAAACACATATTCTCTTCCAGCAGCCACGCGGTCCATCCAGGGTTTAACAACTTGCGTTTTTTTTGTAACCAAACCACTCAATTATCTCGTTAGGGTTTTTTCCGGCGCGAAGTGACTCTAGTATCGCAGCTCTTCTGTCCTGCTCTCGACTAATCGTTTTACTAGCACTTACTCCGGCACTCCAATGTCAATCAGGAAACAATACACTAAAAATATGTCCCTTTATCAGCGGTTTTAGACTTAACGCTCCTGCTCCAGAGCTTTCGAAATGTTTTTCGGATTTACCTCGACGGCCCTGTATATAAATGACGCTCTTTCCCTTTATTGGGTGTTTGGCCGAGCTCATCCTCCTATTTGTGATCTGCGTCTAGAAATTTTCCCACATATGGGGTGACCTGTGGTTCTATGCCGCCTCCGAAGGGCAGATGGTTATTTTTTATGAGAAACTTTTTCGTGGCAAAAATACACTCGGAAGGTTGCTATCATTTCAGGTTACGTGTCCGTGGCTTCGAACCCAGGCACTTCACAATGGTAGTCGCTCACCAACTCATGCGGCTCACCAGCTCCGGTCGCCAAATAGTTTTGGAAATTATTAGATGCAATTAGTTTCAGGTTACTTTTTTCTATTCTTTGTTATTTCTAAGGGTGATTAAATAAAAAAACAGATTTTGCATGCTAAATTTATAAAACGTGAAAAAAAACGCAAACAAAGAAAACGAATTTGAAGGAAAGAGAAAGAAAGTGGTATAAGCACTTAAAGAAAGTCGACGAACAAAACTAGGACAAACAAAGCAGCTAAAAGACTTGGAATATATGTACATATGTATGTATGCATGTATGTATGTATCTGAAAATTTTAAAAATTATGTATGAGCGTACGTGCGTATGAGCAAGGACACATTAGCAAAAAGAGATACATACCTATGTACATATGTATGAATGTATACATATTTCCTTGAAACTATACGATCTACATACACATTGCTATGAATCCCAGTAAAAATAGTCATTTCGTCGTCCTCATTTCCACTCCCACTCTATGGAAATTTTGTTAGGTTAGTTTAGGTTAAATGGCTGCCCTTGGTTGGGGCCCACTTGGACAAATATTCAATATTCGTCCATTGTGATACCATACAGGCGAGAGGAGAAAGGGTAATAGTCCGGGAGCCAGGGGTCGATTTTGGACTGCGTTTTTATACCGTTAAATTCTTGACTATACTTGTGATTTAGCTTTCATGAATAACGAAAATGAACGTCAGCTGGCGCACCCGCTGATTGTGGGAGGGTACGAAACGTGGTACGAAACACGGCAGATGAACAGGTGAACTTGTAACAAAAATTGAAAAGTAAAACTACTTTATGCCGATTGAAATTTTTTTACATAATTTTAGACACTTATGGAAATATAATAATGATGGTCAGCTAACGATGGTTATAGCGGTGGGAAGACCTTCAGCCGAAGCAAGAATGTATCATTGCGTTCAGCTGACGTATTTTCCCCCCTCTACGGCGCAGCTGACATTTTTTTATTATTCTACTAAATGTCAACAATACACAAAAAAAATGTCAGCCGGTTTAAATGAGTTATTACAAATTTTTTTTCGACACGTTGCGCAGCATCCCACGCACGTATCCCCATTGGATGGCGTCTGCCTTCAGTATTAAAATCAGTCGGCATGAAATGATGAGGTCAAAATGACCCCTGGCTCCCGGACTAGAAGGGAAGGAAGAAGGAGCCTTGGGATAAGGGTATGATTTTGTTACGAATGAGACAACTGAGGAAATTTTTAACAGGTACGACAGACCGCTTGAATAACGTATTTCGCGTTCTACCCCAATCTTGGTGAAATTTAAATTATCAGTTCAAGCCACGATCAGATTAAGTTACCAAAGGCTAAACACAATTAATATTAATTTGATATTGAAAAAGTCTAAAAAGTCGATTTTGCTTTCATAGGCGCATAATCATAGTTAAAAATAAGCCGGTTCTATATCAGAGGTTTAAGTAAAAACCTAGTTTATTTAAAAAATAGCCGAATTAGTACCTGATTTTTGGAACTTTTGAACCGGGTTTAAATTCAAACCCACCACAAGCTGATACTAAAGTTGGTTATATGGTAAGCAAATTAACATCAAAGAAATTTACGAATGCCTTTGCAACTCTAGACTTTAAACATTAATAAAAATGTTAAACTTCCAATACATAAAAATACTTTATGATAAACAGTTAAAGATTGCTAAAGGAGTTAGATGAAAATGCTTTTTGTCAAAAAAAATATAAAAAAATATGAAAAATCAACGTGAGTTTTTAGCCACTTTTCACTGGCAGAAATCATGTCAGCCGCCGTAGCCGAATGGATTGCTGCATGACTACCATTGCGCAGTGGCCAGGCTCGAGACCTCGGGCATGAAATATCACTTGACAGAAAAAGTTGTTTCAAAAGCGGTCAACCCTCGGCAGGCAATGGCGAACCTCCGACAGTATTTATGTCATGAAAAAGCACCTCACAAAAACCATCTGCCATTTGGAGGTGGCATAAAATTGTAGTTCTCCGTTTCTGTAGCAACATGGTAGAAATATTAAGAAAATGAAATGCATACAGAACCCGCTCCTGAGTAGAACTCCCTTACAACAGCCTGATATACTTATGTTTCAATATGCTGGCACTCACTAGTAGTCAAAGAGATTTTAGTTTTGTCCTCGCTTTTGTATTTTTTTTTTTTTGTGGAAATACTACTGTTGCGTTTCAGGTTTAGAAAGGGCGTCGAATTTGTTTCACTTATTTTACTACAATTTACTATGCTCTATATGGTTTTTATTTATTTTTTACTGATATTTGTTTACTGATTTTGTTATTTATTTCAATTTCGATTACTTAATTTATTTCTTTATTTTATTTTTATAATTTTTTGGTTACATATTTTTTAATATTTTTTGCGATTCAAGACATCAAAGGCGGAATTCGTAAGTAAGGAAATATATTTTACATATACCTTTATTTATCATTAAATATGGCATGTTATACATTTATTAAAATGTGAGTTTAAATATTAAAATAATTTGTGAATCGAATGAAATTGCAAATGGAAGCTAGTTATCTTCTTCTTCGTCGTCTTCTTCTTGTTGTCGCTCTAAAATATTCAATTCATTGTCATCATCCTCATTATCGGTCATATTCATTTCCAAACCTTCTAGAATTTCAGAATCGTATGTGCTTTCTTCATCGGGATTACTTGGATATAGTGGAGCGTTGAGGCAAGCTTGTCCATTGCACTGGCCACAAGCTAAAGAACATAGTAGCCCTGATTTTCTGCATCCACAGCGGGAACCACAACCATTTTTGCAATTGCAAAATATTGTGTTTAGTAGTTCGGCTGGTGCTGGAGGTAATAACGTTGTTATGGGCTCCAGGATTTCATTTTCAAGCTTCCAACCTGTACTCTGTAGGGACATCTTTAAGCTCTTTCAAAGTAAATTGAGAATCTGCATTATTTTCTATATAACTAAAAACCTCCTTCATTGCTTGAGTGGCTTGATCATCTTGGCAAGGGTTCTTATCTGGAGATGGTACACGGGTTAAAAAGTTGGTATAGCAAATAGTATGATACTTTGCTTCAGCGATCAAATCATACTCGTAAAGTATACGTTCCCTTATTATTTCTCCAAAGGAATCGTTTCGTTCTTCTGCTTTCTTAATTACGTTGTCTTTGAATGCAAGAGTACTTACATTACTTATTGTCCGTCTATACTTATGTTTTTTTTTCCTTTCTGCTGCTTTATTAGCCTTCATGAAAAGGATATTATCCTGTAAGCGTGGTCGTGGTGGTCATTTGCCTGATGTTATTTTCCACTATTAACGGCATACCCTTTATATAGTTTTTTTTAATATATGTCACTTAATTATTTTTTTTTTTTATTTTACTCTATTTAATTTTTTTTTTTTTAGTATTTTTTAGCTCATTTAATTTTTGTATTATTTATTTATTTTTATATTATTATTTTAAAGCTTTTTATTCGTATTTTTAATATTTGTCACTTAATCTATTTTTTATTATACTCTGACTCTTTATATATTTTTTTAATAATGTTTACCTCAGTCATTTTTTATTATATTTTCGCAAGTAAACAACACACAATTTTATTCGAAATTCACTTATTTCTTGCTCTTCTACCGATTTTAGTTTTTAAAGTCAACAAGAAAAAAAAAATATTTTAATGCAATTTTATATGATACATAAATATCTCAAACGGCATTAAAATATAACAGATTTATGTCAAAACTGGTTCTTATTAAAACATAGCACTAAGGCTGATATTAATATTGGCAAAGCGAATATTGTTTTTTCGCAGTGACAATACAAAAAATTCATTTTCGACACTCGTTCGCCATTTTATGGCGAATTCGCTGGAGATTCCCATATCACAATTCGAGACTGCTAAATTCGCTTATATTTTCATTCGTTTCGCAAGTGACAATACCAGCCTAAAATTGTTTAAAAATAGACCCAGTTCTAAATATTTAGTCACAGTTTAACTAAACCTGGGTTTAACGTGGCACTACGATTATGCCCTAAAGTGTTCTTCAAAACATATTCATTTCTTGCTCTCATTATAATTATCATAATTTATTCTTTTTGTAATTAAAATTACAAAATTAAGTAAATATTTTAATTTAATATTTTTCTTTATCAACTTCTTGTTTTCGTGCCACTGTGCGGCGTCAACCGATTCTTCTTTTTTGCGCTTTAGGCGGGTGGGTTGGAGTTGAAGCCGCTAACGTTCTTTCTGTTGTTGTAGATGGTTAACATACAAAAATTAGGTAGGTAGGTAGGAGGTAGCTGTACATTGCCTGCGTCGCTTGCCTCGCTCCCATCCACAAACAACCCAGCCGCAGCATTGTCGTTTGTTATTCTCTCTTGCAATTTTCTTGTTTTTATTCCTATTTCGCTTTCTGCGATCATTCAGCGTAAGGTGGCTGGCGACAGCAGCGCTCGCCTGCTGTCTGTTGGTGTTGGCGTCAGCGCACGTTCTTTCTTAATACATACATACGTATGTACGCCTGACGACTTCGCCTGCTGCTGGCCATTGTGCGTTTGTTGTTGGTGGGCTTACGTTACTTTTTTTGTGTGTCGCATGTGGATTGTTGTTGGAAGTGACACTCAACTCAGCCGCCGCTAGCGTTGTCGTCGTCGCTTTTCTGTTTTCTGTTTTGAACGTGAACTGCGCTGGGGTAGGCGCTCAACCTCACGCTACCGCCTGCACAGTTTGACGGAATTCATTGTAGTGAATGGTGTTGTGTTTTCGTGAGGCGGCAAAAATAATTCGCATGTGCTCGGTGCACTTCCTAATTTCTTCTGAGCGTTTCGACCGAATATAACACCGCTAATAATAAAAGATTAAATAAAAAAAATTAATTTACTTATATAAAGTACTAATAAAGAGAAAGGACTTTGAAAATGAGCTAAGATTGTGCATCCATATGAATAAAATTTAAGTGAAGCACTGACAATTTGGTGTATTTATGAGTTGCTGTGTTAAAAGTGAAATTGTCATTTATTTGTGATAAAGTGCATTTCGATAAACAGAAATCAAAATAAAAAAAACAATATAAATTAACCGTTATCAACCCGTTCAAACCCCCTAACTGCTTCGTTGGATTGAGATGATGCTGACTTGGAGTTTGTAGGCAGCTTAAGGAGATTTGCAGTTTTTATTTATAGAAAAGGTATGTTTTTCATTTGATTTTTGTTTTATTTTATAAGCAATTCGAGTTACAGTTAGGTTTGAAATTTGAATAAGTACAGAGCATCACTGTGGGCTGATACAGTTTTCGTTTACGGTGCTATTTATAAGGGTGGGTGGAATGTAGGCCCGTTTTTTGTATGGAAATGAATAACAGAAATGGTGAATTTTAAAAGTAACAGTTTAAGAATATGAACTAGCAGGTTGTATAAATGGATTTTATTGTATTATAGTAATATTTTCTAATATTCTGGTGTATTGAACTAATTTGATTTATATTGCAAAATTTCTCTTTGAATAAAATAATTCAAGATTTTTGTCATTGAAATTCCTTTGTGTATTATAGTAAATTATTTATATAGGCAATATTAAATTGAAAGATTATTATTTAATTAAGTTATTTATTTATTCATTAAAATATTCAGTTTTTGCAAATTTACTTTAAACCCCAAAATTAAGTGTAATTTTTATTTTCACAAAATATTTTTTAAAAGTTATAAACAGAATATCCTGGAAGTCTTTGTACATCAAGGTAATTTTTCGAGTTCGCGCGAATTACTTAATTATTTAAGAATTAAATTAGCGACTATTGGATCTGTACTCGGTATTTTGTCTGTAAAGAAATTTCTTAGAATTTGACAACATTCACTCTGAGAGAGAACAAATATCACAAGAAGAAGAAGTAAATACATATGTACATATGTGTGTGTATGCAGATATACACCGCGGAATTTTTGCAAATTGACTGAATTAAAAATTCTGTAACGCATTACCTGCATAAATATTCAATTAATCAAGTCCTTTTATTTGTTAAAAATCGGTGCTTCTGACCTAAAGGCAAATGGTTTTTGTCAAAGGTCATAGCTGAATACGTGTCTGCCCGCTTGTTTGTATGGGTGTCAGAGGTACTATACATACATATTTCAAACTCTTGGTGATACTACAATGGACTACCTGTAGCTCTATTCATAACGCGGCTGTTTCCAACCGCATAAAAGGTTAATTAATATAGATAAATATATACACATGTACACATATTCTAAAACTTCAGAATAACCGGAAATACTTTCTATTGTCATCATTTCATAAGTTTGTTCGTTTATCAATCGCGCTGTAACTTCGTGCAAGCCTATATTAGTGGCGAAAAGCATAAACAAGTGGCGAATAGATGAGGAAACTGGTGTAAATAAACATATGTTGGCAGGTCTGGAAAGAGCCACCAAAAATTACATTTGTTTCGAAGCACTTAATGAGTATTAGTAAGACCCCGTTTATACAGGGCAACTTTTCATGCTTCGACTCGTTACTTGTAATGGTCGGGCTCTGCCACCACCGTTCGTGTTCTCGTTCTTCTCATTGTTGTTGTTGACTTTCGACTAAAAATTAATAATTGCAATGAAGAAAGAGAATTCGCAATGTTGAAGCAGCAAAAGTCTGCCTGTACGAACGCGGTCTAATGAAACTCTCTTGAAATGGAGTTGGCAGCATTGAAAATAGTGGGTTTTATGTCCAGTTTTATGAGGTGTAACCAAGGCGTATTGAATACAGATGCTAGATATCTAGAAAGTCTTTGTACTTTACAAAATAACCACTTTAAGGTAACAACGAAAAGGTATTGTCTTCTATAGCTGAATTTAATTTAATTTAAAAACAGGTACACCTTCAAAATAGCAGTAGCGTTACGAATGACCAAGTTTTAATTTTTTTTTTGTAATTAAATTTTCTTTTTTTTTAACCCTTTTTTCAAACTTTTTATTTAAGTTTTTATAAAGATTTCAGAGTATGTGCTATATATTGAAGAATTTGCTCAACACCTCGGCGAAAAAAAAAATTGTCAAAAAACAAACGAGTGTTTTGAGACACTTGAAACTTTTACTAATATTGAATGGGTCACAAAACTGCATTTTTTCCGAAATTTTTTAACAAAAAAAAAATACATTTTTAACAACAAAAAAATGTTACGAGCAAAATTTGACAACATTTTATTTTTAACTTTTGTTTTATTTATGTTTAACAAAATATGTTTTTATTTATTTTTAACAAAGTTTTTTAGTTATTTTTAACAAAGTATGTTTTTATTTATTTTTAACAAAGTTTTTAAGTTATTTTTAACAAAATATTTTTTGATTTATTTTTAACAATTTTTTTTTAAATTATTTTTAACAAATTTTTGTTTTATTTATTATATTTTAACAAAATATTTTTTGATTTATTTAAAAAAAATTTTTTTTAAATTTATTTTTAACAAATTTTCGTTTTATTTATTTTTAACTAAATATTTTTTTTTTATTTTTACCAAAATTTTGTTTTATTTATTTTTTATTTATTTTTGACAAACTGTTTTTTATTAATTTTTAACAAAATATGTTTTTATTTTTTACAAAAAATTGGTTTTATTTATTTTTAACAAAATTTTTGTTTTGTGAACAATATATTGAAAATTTTGAAAAAAAAAAATTGCTAAACATATCCGAAATAACAACAATTTGTTGAATCAAAATTTGTTTTTGCATATTTAAATATCCAAAAAGTTTTCTCGGAATGCATGCCCTTTTTAAAAATCCAAAATATTTTGAATTTTTTCTAAAGGGAGTCCACTTTTGTTCGGACAAAAGTTACTTATCGGTGATTGTCCACTTAAGTGAATTTTCATTGTAGTCAGTTTACCCTGAGTTGATGTACATATGTACATAAATATGTAGGTATGTACTATACCTACCCAGCTCATAAAACGCCTTTTAGACTTTCGCACACAAATGTCTTCCTCAGCTGTAAAAATAGCTAATGTCCCAGTTTTAGTATTTCAAGGCCACTATTCACACACTCAGCAGCAGCATCACAATTTTCAACATCGAGTTTGCTACAAAATTTCCATAGAATTTGCTTTTAGAAACACCAAATTTTAGTTAGCACCTCTTTGCACTTCCTTAATTGCTAAATACGCGCTGCTCGATTTTCTACCTGTCGGCTATTTGCCCATTTCAAACGCGCTAAGTCAACCCAGTCATACAACAACCACAACCTGAGTTATGCCCGGTTGCGTGCAATGCGCATATTTTCTATCTGCGCTTCACCTCACATTCTCCCTCTCATATACTGTGTATGCGTGTATGTATGTGTGTTGTGTGTTACTATACACTACTCCAACGCCAATGCTTTGGCGGAAATCGCTTGTTGCTTCTGCATCACTACCTTCTTCGCTAAGCAGCTAACATTGCAGAGTGTAACATACATCTATGAATGTATTCGTTTGTGTGTGTGTGTGTATATGTGTATAGCGCACGAAGTTACTTTTACGTGAGTGTGCGTTTGCTTTATGGCGTTTCCGTGGCAGCTGCAACCCACATACGAGTACCTTACCCATCAAAGCCATTGCCAATCCTCCCCAACAGCACTGCAGCGAACTGTTGGCTGGCTGGCCATTAAAATGTGTGGCACCCAAAGCAGCGGGCGTGCTGTTGTCATCGTGGTCGTCGTTGGTGAAAAAATGTGCACAATGTGTATGTAACAAGCATGCATACGAGTACATAGTAAACCATAAACGAGGGTTACCAACAAGCTGTGCATTTGTACATGAATTCGTACCACCCTGCATCGACATCAGCCGAAGTTTGAAAAAAATATGCAATTATTTTTTTTTAAATAACAGTACGGCTTTTGCCACAACTCTGCTGCAAATTTGTTCTCTATTCCTCAAAGAAAGTTGCAACATGTTGTTTCTAATGTTGGGCCATCTACCGCCTTCACAGCGCCACTTATGCCACCCGCTGTTCGAAATAGGGTAGGCTATCGCACGCATATTCATGCATTATTGCCGATTCTTTCGTCTCCAATCTTCGCGTATATGTATGTGTGTGTACGCGCGTCGTCTGCACGCTGCCTCCATCTTTGATTGTCAGCATTTTTTGCCTATCCGCCTTCCTCCTCTCTATTCCTACCCAACGTCCGTCAGCGCGCCTATTCTCTCAACGATCGACCCATTTCTATGCAAACCGACGCTTGCCCTTCCTTCTATTCGAGCCATTTTGAAATTTCACGTACTCCTGGCTCACCATTCGCCTGCCGCCTTTCGCTGGGGTCTGCATTTCTACAACTCGTTTTGCTTTGCCAGCTATCCCTCTATCGGAGCCCTTCTCATGTTCGTTTGAGCAATGTATGTATGTATGTATGCATTTGACGCCACCACTACCATCACCATCAACTACCCAAGCGGCGGCTGCTCAAATGCCAAAGCCAACGCTAGCTCCGACGTTGGCTTTCGGCGTCACTGTCTGCCTACGCCTCCTCAGCGTCAGCAATCCAAATTGTGATCGTTGTTTTGCTTCTTTGTATTTCACTTTTGCATTTCCACCCCAGAAATACTGTTGATTTGTCTGGTTGCGTGGCTGCCAGTCGCTGAGACATGCCTATGCTCGCCTTGCGCGTGTGTTTTGAAAAATTTCCCAATTTTTTGTTGACACATGTTTAGCTGCTGTGCGGGGCGAGGGAATTAGTGTATTGGAATTTCGTACACTTTCATATTTGGGTTGCTTCATTTTTGTGCCTTCCTTGCATTCTGTACCAAATTTTTTTTTTGTGTGTGTATTGCACACCCTTGCGTTGTTGCAAGCAAAAAATGTTTTATCTTTCGTAGATACGTATTGCATGCAACGTGAGTCTGAAGGTTCGAAAAGGATTGGCGCATAAGTGGAGTTTTAAAAAAATATTACTCAGCAAATCTAATTTGTTTTCTTTAACTCCCAACCGGGCATAGGGCTTATACAGTCTTTATGAAAATGAATTGTGACACTAGCAGCTTAATCCAAGTTAAGAAGCGTTAGATGTGTTAGATGCTTATCTTCTTCGGTTCTCTTTCGTGCCGAGCATCTTCTGGCTTCTTTTTCATAATGCGTTTTTTTCAACACGGCAGGCTCCCGCTGGTACCTTAAGTGGTATGTCTGATCCTTTTGAAGCAAAAAAACTAGTAAGTTTATGCAAAGGTCTAAGTATCGGCGGACGCGGTCTTACATATGTACATACATACACGCATAGTATATGAGTATGATGGGAAGTAGCATTGAGAGGGAGTTGTAGATTTGCGTAACGTATTCGACTTTGGAACACATTTACGCAGGTATGGCCAACAATTTTAGATCGAGCTTTTATTCCAATTGTGTTGTCTGTCAAGAAATGCCTAGAAATGTGCTGCCGAGTAACGACCGTTGTCAGATTGTATGAGTTTTGCGCTTCGGCGACGGTCTACGCCGTGTGGGTTTGCGCGTGACTACCATTTGATTAACTTCGACTTGAAACCCCACAACGGACATGAACTATCAAAAGAAAGGAAAGGTTTTGTTGTTGTTGTTGTGGCAGTTTACAAAACTCTGCCCAGTGCAGTGAGGTCATCGGTCGTCGTCGTCTATCCCATTAAACGGCAGACCCAGGAAATAGGCTCTTTCGACTCTGTGGAACTTGAGGGAGATCGATTTTTGTAATAAGGGCCACACCCCGACAGGTAATGCCAAACCTCAAAGTGCATTTCTGTCTTGAAAAAGCTTACCTTGAAAATTATGTGCCACTCCGTAGTGACGTAAAACTGAGAGCGCCCATATTTTGTAGAACTACTCCACAACCAACGCCTCAAATTGGAGGTGAAGTTCCGCCAAACACCCAACAAAGGCTGTAAGGATCACTCCCAAGTGAATGGCGATCAGGGGCTTTCCCCTTTGTGCGGTGAAGTTCGGTTAAACACTTAACAAAGGCTGTAAGGATCACTCCCAAGTGATTGGCTGCCAGGCGCATTCCCTACTTGAGTGGACTTCTGCACATGGAACCATCCTCCACTGCAGTATATAAGGTTTCCCAGTAAGGGCGGCTCGAAAATTAATAAAACAGGCTGTGTGTGAGATACTAAGGTTTTTTGTTTTTGTTTAGTTGAAAGGTTCATGTATTCCATACAGAATGGCATATGATATCACTGAAATGTTCGCCGCGACTTCGCGCTGTAGCACGGAACCCAGAGGTTCAAGTTCCATTGACTCTGCTGCATAGATTCGTTTAAATTTGAACAATGGTCTGGGTTGTGTTAAATTGGAGGGCATCGGTTGATTGCAGTTTATTGAGACTTAAGAAAATCTGGTGGAAAATTGTTTGGCTTTGGAAATAACTCTTCTGAAAGTACCAAATAGAAAGCAATTACTAAGCTGCGTACACTTTCGGCCCCGACAAACTGCCACTTACGCCTAAGTGAACCACCCTAATTTCATTTATGATCAGCTGCCTTAAAGCTGCCTTAGTAGAAAAAAGTAGAACAGAAAAATGGATTCATGCGCCTGCTCATAAGCTACCTGTTGCTACTCCTTTCCAATTACGTATTCAATATTCAATAATTCATTTCCAAGTGGGTTTAGGGTTTCAAAATTGTTGCATGCGCTTTAAAGATAAACCGCTGAATCAAGCTGAAACCCCACAAGTATACCATGACTCTTCATATTTGGGCACAGATTGCCGAAGTCTTGTTCACTGGCTAAGGGGAAAGTACACGCAGGATGTCCCACTAAGGGACATGCACATACATATATAAATGCATAGTTAGGTATATATACATATGTATGCGTCTACACAGCAACCCCTCAGTTGAACGACAAGCTGGCAAGTAGTGAGTCCCAACAAAGCCGGCGAACAAAGGAATTCAATTACGCACTTCCCGTGCACGTTTGCAAGACTTCGCCAACGACGACGACAACACATGTTGCACGAACATTGGGGTGGGGTGTCGAGCGACAAGCGCTAAGAGTACCTATCATGTACAGCCGTACAGTGTACATACATACAGACATATGCACACATAAATAACCACCGCAACGAACTACCTGCTACACAAACATAGCGTCGCTTGCCCTTACTAAACGCTGCTTGTTGCTTGCAACAAAGTGTAGGAACGCAAATTTCGCTTCGAGGGTTACTTTCATTGCGGGTCGCGCTCAAAAGAAGTTTGCGTTGCAAATGCATTGAATGTCTAAAAAAGTGCTATCTCATCGAAGTTTAAACAGTCAAAAATAAATCTAAATCATTGTTAATTTGTTTTTCTGTATAGGAATTTCCTGTTGTTGCGGCAGCGTGCAACACATACACGCAAGCATATAAGTGGAAAAAAAGCAATGGCAAGTAAGGTTTGTGTGCCATCAGCACACCACCAGTTACCAGTACCACCACCACTACCACCACCAACATTATCGCCTCGCTCACCTCGCTCGTCACGATCGGTAAACATTCCGGCGGTCTCGACCCGACCCTACTCACTGCACAACTCTACCTGCTACTTACCTGCGCCAATAGTGCAGCTGTCGCGGCGTTGCACCTTTTACCTGCTGCTGCGGCTGAAATTGTTTCTTATTGCATCGTTGTTGTTGTTTGCTGTCTGCGTTTTTGGGCGCATATGCGTTTTAGCACCGCTTTTGATGGTGAACGAAATAACAACAGCACAGCGAAAAGGTCGCCTACAATGCGGATCTTCCACCCCAATTTGAGCTCTTTCTTTTGTGCCTGTATTCCGTTGCCCATTACCTTTGCCTTAACCACTACATTTGTACTTTATGAAAAACAAACACAACAAGCTAAAATAGTAAGTCGCCATTCCCACTACCCAACAACCACGCCAACCCCCGCAGCATCGGAAACACCACTACGAACCAATAGTTGTGACGAGCCGATTACCACCGTCCCAATCTTTCCTGTCGCCGTTTTGTGTTTTTGTTTTTTTTGTGTTTGTGATGTGCTGCTTCATGCGCAATCAGCACTGCTCAAACACGTTTTCGACTTGAGCATACCCCTCGATCGCCGCCCGCAGCGGCTGCTTCCGTCACACGGCCAGACGGGTGATCGTTTTTGACTGACTGTCAGCCAGTCTGACTTGGGTTGGGTTGAGTTGGTGGTTTAGTTTGCCTTGCCTTGGCTTGGCTTGGCATGGCATGACATGGGCTGGGTTGGGTTGCCTTCAACTGCGCGCATGTGTGTATGTGTGTGTCGGTTGTTGGTGCGCTTGATGCGGGATTTCTGTAAATTGCCAGCCGTACCTCATCATCTCATCTTTAACTTTTTGTTGTAGCTGCTTTTGTCGTAGTCATATTTTCTGAACTGCTGTTTTTGTTTTGGCCGCTCGGCCCGCAATCACCAGCTTGGCAATGGTGTTGATGATCGGCACCACCATCACCATCGCCAGCAACAGAAATAACAAAGAGCGTCAGCAAACGGCCTCGCCATCGTCGCCGTCTCGCTCTGCTATACATACATACTTATGTACGTAAGTACATAACTCCCAAACGTCCGTTTCTCTTTTTGTGGGTCTCAATTTTCAACAACCCAACGTATTTCATTTTTTTTCAATATTCATTCTTTTTTCATATCCGTCTTCTTTTAAGTGCGGGTGTATTTGTGCGCTTATGTGTGCGTGTGTGTATGGACGTTTGTAAAAATGCTGAGGCGGTAGTAGCGTTGGCGGTGGTGTTGGTACGCGTGTAGGTGTATTCGGGTCGGTTAGTTGTGCGGCTGATAGTTGGGTAGGTGGTTTCTTGGAATTGATAAACCTAAAAACCGTAGAAAGGAAAATAACAACGAAACCGAAATGCGCTAAATGCTGAATGCAAAGAACTTCACTATGGCGTTGAGGTGGTGGTGGTGCTGGTGGCCGCATTATTGCCGGATGAGCGACGCGCCTGAAGGTTTTTATTTTTTTCAAAACTGCCACACAGACAATCAACCAGTTCGTCAGCTCATGCAGTCTGTCGCCTACCAGCTTGCCTGCTTCTTAACAACAAAAAAACAACAATGAAATCGAGTTCCTTTTAGCTACGGCTATGGCACTTCTTTCTCCTCCCTTCGCCTCCCTATGCTATGCGATAAATGCGTCCCGTACATTTCGTTCGTGTAGTTTGAAACAAAAGGCAAACAAATACGCAGATTGGCAGTTAACCTCACCCAAAAAGTAAGAAAATAATACATAACATGTAAACACATGCGTGTGTATGTGTGTGTGTGTTGGGTGCCTTTGGTATGCAAGGTTACCTGCTTGCATTCATTTGCTCACTCTAAGTTTCAGTCGATCGCACCTTTAGTTCAAAGCGCAAAAGGAAAGATCCAACATTGAAAGGGTGTTTACTTAACGCGTTTGAAGAATTTCAGCGAAGACCGCTTTGTGATAATTGCTTCTTAAAGTGGCTAGACTTTTTGTGTACAAATGTGTGTATGTATGCGTGTACTGCGAGCGCTTCCCGAATTGACGTACATTTAAATACTTTTAGGTATAGTTTGGCGTTCGTGGCATGTTTAAAGGTAATTCACAAATATAAACTAACGATTCTTGAGCGTATCTATTATCTGGAGATGTATTGTCTGAAAAAATTGCCAAGCAAATTATACACATTCGCACATACATACATACCTACATTCATAGAAATATGGGTTGAAAGAAACTCAACTGCATTGTCTATTTTTTTTTCGACTACAGATAGGAAAGTTTTTTTTACATCGCATTACCGAGTTATATTCCCTGGTATGTTTGCCTGCCAGCATAAGCTAGCCACCAATGTATGATACATACTTACATGTGTATGTTCGAGGATTTTTTCGTTTCGCGCACATTCCTCCACAACAAGCGCGAAGAAATCGGTCTAATTTGTTCGACGTTAGTGGCTAGCTCCATCCTACTAAAAACCAAAAAATCAGGACAGTTCTAAGTTTTATTAAGTAACAATTGTAAACAATAAAACAGGGTGGTTCATCAATTTGTATTTTATATTATTTATTTTTATAAGGCATAAAAATTGCTTTATAAAAAATATGTTATGCAGGGTGCCCATGAATTAATATTTATTTTTATACTTTATAGTTAAAAATGCAAGAAAAATTACTTTATACATATTTAATAACAAAAAAAAAACAAATATGTTATAGAGGGTGGTCCATTAATTTTTATTTTATTTGATTTTATGCATTACAATTAAAAGAAGCTAAGTAGCTACTAAAAAATTATTTAAAAAAAAGTATGTTATACAGGGTGAGCCATGAATTTATATTTTATTTTATTTATTTTGATATAGTATAAAGCAATTACAAATAGGATAAAAATTACTTAATAAAAATATGTTATATAGGGTGGTGCATTCATTTATACTTAATTTATTTTTATACAGTGAAGTTTAAAACAGAACAAAAAAAATTAATCAATAAAAAATACGTTATACAGTGTGGTGGATCAATTTATATATCATTTATTCTTATACAATGCAATTTAAAATAAAAAAAATAAAAAAAAATATGTTAAATAGGGTGGTGCATTAATTGAGACTTAATTTATTTTTATACATTACAATTAATATATGTACAATACAGGGTGTTCCATTAATATTTATTTTTATACAGAATAATTAAAAATAGAAGACAAATTACTTGATAAAAATATGTTATACAGGGTGGCCCATTATTATGTATTTCATATATTTATTCATATACGGTGTAGTTAAAAATAGAAAACAAATTACTTAGTAAAAAATATGATATAGAGGTAATTGCATAAATTTATATATTTATAATGCACAAGGTGTAGCATTAATTTATATTTTATTTTGTCTAATTAATTCATTATATTTTATTTTATTTATTTTGATATAGTGCAATTACAAATAGAATAAACATAACTTAACAAAGCATATCTTATACAGGGTATTGCATCAATTTATAACTTTTTTATTTTTATACAGTGTGTTTAAAATAGAAAAAATGACTTAATAAAAAATATGTCATACAAAGTGGTGCATAAATTTATATTTTATTTATTTTTATACGGTGAAATTTAAAATAGAAAAAAAATTACTTAATCAAAAATATATTGTATAGGGTGGTCCATCGATGTATATATTATTTTTTTATATATTACAGTTAAAACTAACGTAGACAAAATACTTAATAAAAATATATTTTATATAGGGTGACCCATTAATTTGTATAATTTATATTTATACATTATAATTAAAAAAATAGTTCAATTATAATTAAAATTAATACAAAAGGTGTTATATGGGGTGGCTCATTAATTTAAATTTTATTTTATTTATTCTTATAAATTACAAATAAAAATAACTTACAAAAATTACTTCATAATTTTCGTGTTATACATTACAATTAAAAATAGAATTACTTAATAAGACTATGTTATACCGGGTTGGCCATTAATTTTTATTTTATTTATTTTTATACAGTATAGTTTAAAATAGAATAAAATTACTTCATAAAAGAATATTTTATATGTGTAGATGACCAACTAATCACTCGCAACTGCACTACTGTTATTGCTTTCTAGTATGAGAAAATGAACGTTGGGTATTTAAAATTCCATTTACCGTTATCGAAATGTTTTTGGAGGCGTTCATTCAAAGCCGATAATACTCACAAAGATATTTTTGACTTGAATCATTACAATTTTCAATAGTGTACGCATAAATAGACTCCTTTGTATTAGTAAATACGCACATGCATACATACGTACATACATATATAGATTTGCAACAGCAGCGCTTGCAATTACAGCAAAACTGAATATAAAAACTATTATACGAAAAAGTTCATCTGAAGAATTTCCATCATCATCGAAGAAAAAGCGATCGAGTGTTGAACACAATTCGACAGGAACTTACACAACTACACACAATGAAGTGTGACGATCAAGTAGAATGAAGAAAAGGAAAAAAAAAAACAAAAACAAAAGAAAACTATACAAATTAAAGACAACCAACGGATAATAGGGACGAACTCACCCTTAAAATGCTGTAGACACGAAGATCATTAAATAATTCACTTTGGCACATGTGTTGCCCTTGAAGCAACAGCAAGTTCGGGCACAGCATAGCATGTACATGCTCACACACACTCGCACACACTTGAACGCAGCATAGGTTTGTGTAGCAAGACAATGGATTTGAAACGCAGGACAACAGTCCTTCTTTGTGCTTGTGTGCTTCTTTTAAAATGCCTTTAAGGAGGCGATATGCGCGCACAGCCAAACGGATTAAATGTATTCCATAGAAAAGGGACGAAACAGGACATTTAAGGATCATGCAGTTTGTGCGTGCAAATAACAAGTTGGGTGTGCGTTCGACAATCCACTGGGGCCATCAGTCGTAAGTGCTGAAGAAATTTAGCTAAAGGTACACACAAAGCGCATACAAACGCATGTAAATATGGATTGTATCTACACACAAAGGGAGTGTGCGTGTAAATATAGCCAGCCGAGTGGTGAGAGTGCTTGTGGATCTGGTGCTGCGCTGCGTAGGAAAGAAAATAATTGTCTGCCTTTTTGGGGAGGAAACACATCAGGTTGCACCTGCTGTCTGCGGATTTTTTGCCTCAAATGTTTTCGTTTGTTTGTTTTTGTTGTTTTCTCTCTTCCTTGCCTTGTCTCGTTTGCGCCTCGTTGTCGCTTTACTGTGCCCCTGGCACATTTGCTGCTTGTGGTGAAATCGGTTTTGAGTTCGAGTTAAAAAAGAAAATATTTTTTTTTCTTTAGCGCACGCAAGTATTGTACAAATACATATATATGTATATATATACATACATACACAATTTATAGGAAACTTTTTTCTTGCTTTATTTTTTACTTTTCCCATCAACCCAACTACACACACATATATGCGCATATGCACATATCCATTTTGTGCCCTATAATTTACATAAGAAATATGGAGTTGCTGTCGCATTGCCGTTATAGTTGGCGCTGCATATACATATATGTGTGTGTGCATGCACTGCGCGCATGCGCCCTTGAATCATCAATTTTTCCGCCCACCATCAGCACTGGCTGCGCACTGTCATTCCAATCTGCTTGTCGCTCTGTCAGTTTGATCAGCATGCGATCTTCATCACGATCGTTTTCGAAAAATGAAAATAATAAAATTCCATCACACAAAATTCCTCTTCGTTCCAATCAAAGCGGTTAAACTACTTTTCAATTTCTTGTCTCGTCTTCAAACCAAATCGCGTTCATATATCAGTTAATGGCATGGAAAACGACAGCGGCGCGCTGTGCGGAAAAAGCAACGCCACAAAGCGACTTACACACAGATTAAACTTCTCCTACATTGGCGCATTGGCGTCGTCATCAGTAACAGCAGCAGCAGCGGCAGCAGCATCACCACCGTCAACTTCGTATATGAAATGTACAAAAAATCACCAACCCACCCATCACCAAAATATAACCAAAAACAACAGCAATGCTACAGAAGTATTATTAAAATAACAGCAAAAACAAAACAAAGCAAAAAAGAGAAAAAACCGATTTCAGTTTTTGGCTAAGTTTGCTTGCTGTAGAAGCTGTTGACGACGACGGTAATGATGTTCAACTCTTGCGGTCATTTGGTTTAGCTGGCAGCAAACGGGCGGTGATGGAGGAGGGCGAAGCGGGCATTTACTTTAATAGCAGCACTCTAAAACAGCTGCGCCATCACCACCTTGCCTTGACGCGCCTTGCCTGCAGTCAGGTCGCCGCTGCGCCACAATGCCGCGCCATAAACCCGCGCGCACTTAAGGCGTACTCTTCGTGGTAGTAGTTGTTTTCTTTTCTTTGTTGCTGTTGTTTTGTTTTTTACTTCAATATCTGCGTGCTGGTTTGTTGGTTGGCAGGCGGACGCGGTTGGCAAGTTTATTTTTCAGCTGACCAAAATACCACCTGCCGCCCATGGCGCGTCTGCTCATTTACTTGCGTGCGTGTGTGCACACATAGGTCGGCTACGCGCGCATCTTGGTAAATGTGTTTGTATGTATGTATGTATACCTATGCACATGTCATGTTGTTGGCAACAAAAATACCTAAAATGACAGCAGCCAGCAACAAACCACAAATAGCCAATATAATAATAAGCCCAGTTGAAAGGGGATAGAAGCGATCGCTCAGTGACGCGCTGACGCGTTGACCGCACAAAAGCGACGCGTTACGTTTTGCTGTTATTTGGCATTTTTATTTTTTATTTTTGTTTTTGTTTTTGTGAATGTTTTAATAATTTCATTTGTCGTCTTTGTGACTGGGCTCTATACAATATTGTCATATGCCACCAATACACAGGCAACCACGCGCGCCTATTGCTGCCAGCATCATCGCTAATAATCCGAACAACCTCATTATGTGGCCGGGTAGCAAACTTACGCATGCTGCTGCCGCCTATGATTCTGCCTGAGCTGCAGACCAAAACCTGTAGGTTTACTTTAGGGAAAAAGCTTAACATTTTTTATGTGTTTTGTTTTTTTGCGCTTTTTTGCTTCAGCTATTTATTATGCCTCTTCTTTGCGCTTTCGAACACATGCACATACAAGCACACACATCTTTCAAGTGTTTCGCAATTTGTCGTCCCCTCTGTTTATTGCCAATTGGGTGATCGCGCGCACATAATTTACTGTGCAAAACTCACCCACCAGCCCACACACGCACCACTTGGCGTCGATATTAGCGCGCGCTGCCTGCCTGCCTGCCCACCTCTCCACACCCAATCGCGTCTCCCTCGTCAGCATGCCACCACCTACCCACACAGATTGCTTTGCGCGTCGTCGCCTCTTAAGTTTTCAACTTTCGTGCGACTTTTAGACTTTAGATTTTATATGTTGTTGTTTTTTTATTTTATTTTTTGTTGTTTAAAAATATTTCTTTTCTCGTAGCCGGTTAGCTGTTTCTTCAGCGCGGTGGTAGTTCTATTGGCCCAACCTTAGGCGCTATGCGCGTCCGACCCACTCTACTTAGATAAATTGCTTGCTTGTGTATCTGGTTTTGGCTGCGAACGCATGAAATGTATGTTTTTATAGGCGCTGAATCAGAGTCAATGATAATTGTTCATTTGCGCTTATACACGCACACATACATATATTTGATTGTGCAAGTATTGGTTTGTCGCATTCGCTATTTGCTGTTGACCACGAAACACCAAATGCCAACCACCCACCTACCCACACGATTAATGATTTCGCTTTAACTGGCTACGTTTGAATAGCACAGCAAAGTGTGATGAAAACAACAACAAACACAGGAGTTATGAAAAGTAATAATAATAATAATAATAAACCAAGGAATAGGTGTGACTAAGTACTATAAGTTTGATGCCTAAGCAAACTATGAAAAATAGACAGTTTGAGTGGTACCGAAAACATTTACATATGAGATGAGTGGGATCGCAGTACAGTATTTGGTCCGGCAATCTTCTGCATACTGAACACATGACGCTTCCAACTGAAATACATTGAGTTAATTAACTATTTGCTTCTTATTTATTTTTAATAATTTCTTTATCGAAATACACTTCAATCTCCTACAAAAACCGTATAAATGCATGGTTAAAATTTTTTGTAAATAAAAAAAAATTAATTAATTTTCATAAAAATTTAAAATTTTTAATCAGACTTTTTAAAAAAATTTCAGGTACACAGTCTTCTAGTCCATTGAATTTTTCATAAAAATTACAAATTTTTTAATCAGAATTAAAAAAAAAATTTAATTTGGAAATTTTTAATCAGAATTTTCAGAAAAATTTCAAGTACTCAGTCTTATAGTCCATTGAATTCTAGTCTCACAAAGTGCAAGTTTCAAGTGCCTATAAAATTTCGTTGGTTTTTGACATTTTTTTTTGCTGACGGTGCTGGGTGTTTTCTTCCTAATAAAAAAGAAGAAGTGTCGAGCTGGACATGTGGTTACTACTGCTAAACAGTTATCCATCAAAGATATCCGGAATGGAATGGAATTGTAGATAGCCGACAATTTTTTAGGTCCTAGAGAAAAAACTTAAAGGACAGTTTGCAGTTTGTCGAGAGAAAAAGGATGAAGTTCGTCCATTTGCAATAGATTAGGTTAGGTAGTGCTTGCTGATCTATAAAAAGATTTCACTTAGACCCCTAGGGTCCATTGTGTTACCAGTGCGATGTATCTGGGGTCGCGACAGAGAAAATGCGATGTACTATTCTCATCCTTCAAGCAGGATATACACAGTGGATTGTGCCTCACAATTAGTTCTCTCGTAGCTCACTTCGCCTTTATCTCAGAAGGAATTTTGCTTCAATCCCAGTCAGGTTTTTTCAGAAAACACTTCGTTGTTTGCAGGCATCAGTACCGCATCCACGGCGCTCATGAGCTTTAGTAATGAAAATCCTGCTCGAGATAACTGTTCCCGCTGTGATTGGCGCTAAAATTGCCTCCGATAAAATTGGGCACTTCAAAGAAACGCAGTTTGCCAATTCGTCCGGCAGTTTGTTGCCTTACCGGCACCAAAATAAATTCAAGCATATTCAACCTTGCAACGGAGTTTAGTCACAACTGGCATTCCTGGACTATCTTTGAAGAGATGCAGGTCTTTGCAATAAAGAAGGCAGATAGATTATTAGGAGACACGTTTCTAGCTAAAAACGTCGCTTTCTTCATGGCCTCTCATTAATGCGAGCTATCTATCAAACCTAATAAGTTTGAACATAACTCTTTGATATCTTTGTGGAAAGGGTTGTGGGAAAATTTTGAGAATTTTGTCATTTCAGCTTAATTTCACTTTTTTTCACTGGAGCTCTCAAGCATAGGAATTTTTCAATTAAAGAAATAGCGAATGAGCTCACCAGACATGGCTCTTAAAAATGCAAATCAGGAAGGCACTCACGCCTTTATGACTCATCGAGGAAAATTTACCAGTACACCAGAGTCGTGACAAAGGACCTATTGAAAAAGTGTGATAAAGGAGAGAGTCTTTGTGGCCAAAATGAAACAAGAAAATTATAAATTCACTCTTGAAATTGAATAGCGCGCCACTAAGAGCTTCTTAGCTCACAACGGACACATTTCGTGGCCTAAGTGGCATCGTTGTCTCTATGTGCGATGCGGCTGCCAAACCTAACCTAAGCTTTTACAGGGCTCATTTTTCAGCACTATGCTATTTCCCTAATAGGTCAAGAAAGACATAGAGAAGTAGGGTTGAAGTCGAAATGCTTATTCACTAGCTTTGGTTAGAACTAAAGATGAGTGGGCTAAACTCCTACATATCCAGAATTGACCCCGACATACCAAACATATGTATATCCAGGACGTGAATGCATCCCGCACGATACTAACCCCTTTTCACATGTCCCATCAAACCGACTCATCTTTCCAATTGGACCCAACTCGTCGAAACAGCAAGTTTCCTGAGATGAACTAGACGAATGCGACCGGTAATCTAAATTGCACTGACAGCATTTAGTAAGTTGCTATAAGAACAACAACCAGGCGCTAGAAGTATCCGCACTCGTCAGTTGAAAGTATCGAATATCATTAATTTCGAAGATGGTCAGGGTAAAGACCTTGCTCCACAAGAAATGTGCTTTCGCTTGCCTCACGTAGATGGCATTCCAAATTTTGTGCTTTCTGGCTGAGCGTAGGGATCTACCAATACTCACCGCCTCAATCTAGTCTAATCAACACCCAATAGTTTATATAAGGTACTGAAAGTAACTCTACAGCTTGAAGTAAATTCCCTGAAGGCTTTGATATACGTGATTTGCCTTCCAATCGACTTTTTTTCTTCGCAAGAAGCAATACTTATCGTATTCTCACTAAGGATAAACGCGTAACGGAATACATACTAATGTACACTTAAATGTTAACCGCAGTACAGTTTTTTTTTTTAATTGCCCGACTACAAAAAATTCTCATACATCCGGTAATTATGGTCAGTTGCCGCGTCGCCACAAATCACCCCTTCCAATGTGCGCTTTGGCAAAGACGCAACACCCAACCCAACTTAAAACTCCCACAACAGCAGCAACGCCGCGTTCCACTAGATTAACCCGCAAATATACAAACACACATACACACACGCGAAATGCAGCGCATGTGAACTTATTTCACGATCAACCACCACCCACCAACAAACGATGTGAGTTGATTTCGTTGCTACTTCCCAGCGTTGATCAGCGCAGTCCAAGAATTGGATTGAAATTTCGAAGCGCGCCTGAAAAATGATGTATATTTATATTCATATGTATGTTTGGGAGTGTACACACTAGAATAGTGGGCGTTTGTGTGTGCGCGCCTGAGTGGTGTGGCGACTTGACGCGATAACAACGCGTCAATTTGGCCTTTCACCGCCACAGTCACCAACAGCACTGGACGCACGCATGTACGCGCACACGCGCCAGTCCGTCAGTGACTCGAAACAATGGCAGTCACTGCACATATGTATACACACATATGTAGGTATGTATGTATATATGCCCATTCTAGTATAAATGTAGCCATGTCAAGTTATAACCGCCAAACTGCGTAGCTCACCCTGTACAACTCCGCTATGTGAAATGATCTACCGTCATTGAGTGAGCGTCGCGTCGCGTCGCCATTTGTGCTCCTTCGTCGCGCGGGCGTCGTGGTGTATGTATGTCTGTCTGTATATCTAGTGCACGGGTAGCTGAAGTTGATTTGACTTTTGGGTTAAGTTTTCGAGTTGGGTTGGGTAACATTGATTGTTTGCCTGCTTGGCTGTCTGATTGCTGGCTGCTTAACAACTGCACATTTATGACCCCACCAATGACAGACAGACGACGTAAACACTTGAAATGGGTTGGTTGGTGTTGGGTGGATCGTGGCCACGGAATTGTTGCTGTTGTTGCTTTTGCTGCTATCGCTACTATTAAATATGACTGCTTCTTTGCTGAGTTTGCGAAATTTCATGAAATTCTCGCCTAGCAAATGCTTGCCTTGTCGATCGCTACATTTCTGCGAGTTTATGTTTCATGTGTGAATGTATGTGTGTGTGTGTTTGTGTGCTCTTCTTTGTCTGTCGCTTTCCTCTCACTGATTTTGGCCGGCGCGCTGGCTGTTTGACACACCGTCTCACTGCTTTTGTTGCTTGACTGATCAACAGTCTGCTTGCCCGCCGCTTTAGTTGGGTGCTGTTAACTGCCCACCCGTTTTTAAAGCACCCACCCGCCATTGCGTGTTTTTTTTCATCTTTTAATAATAACACCAACACCCGGCTCAAGAACAACAACAAGCGTGCATGTGCTGATATTGAAATGAAAACAGCGCAAATAAACGCTGGTTGCACAGTGGAACAAAAGTGAGGTGCGGTCGCGTAAAACATGCAATGAATATAAGAATATTTGTACACGTAATTATCAAGCTATTTAAAAGAGAGATATTTAGTCGAGAGATCTCGACTACTTTCGAACTCTTTCGACCCGAAGTTAAAATTCCTAAAGCAGTTTTTGGATAAATATTTATCCGCTTTCGAGACAGAAATTTTTTAAAATTGTATTTATAGTTAAATTACACAGTCTAACTGTATAGATTTTGTTCCTTTATATGAGACTGTTTTCCGTTGCACTTTTGTGCACTGAAGACGTCCCTCTCTTTTCTCAAACCCCGGACAAGATAGACACTTTTGGTCACCAGTATTGCATTTAGCCCACAAAAATGCATCGGAAATCGGTATTATTATATAAAAAATATGAATTTTTGTAGACCTGTATAATTGAACGGATTGGTTTGAAGTGAAATTCAGATAAATGTTCGCTCTAGAACAACAGCTCACTTCAAGCTTCTCAAATTAAACCTTGCAAAAGAAATCATGAACTTATGAATGTTTTATTTTTTATTTTATTTTTTTGCGGATATGGCTATTTTTATGGCTCCGATATTAAGGATTTTCTTTTAAAATTCAGAAAATTATTTTATTTGCTCAAACTGTGT
This sequence comes from Anastrepha obliqua, assembly GCF_027943255.1. NCBI lineage: Eukaryota > Metazoa > Arthropoda > Insecta > Diptera > Tephritidae > Anastrepha > Anastrepha obliqua. The sequence goes on along the minus strand of NC_072895.1, from coordinate 87,046,406 downwards.
GGTATTAACTGATAATTCATTAAAATATTCATTTATAACGTCTAAATTTTCCAAGAAAAAATGCCCAAAAAATATATGTTCGCAAATAACTTTGCACAGAATACTGCGATTTGCGCCAAGTTTTTTGTATTTTGAAATTAAATTCATCTGGAAGGCTTTTACCGACATAAACTTTATAAACTTAACAAGAGGCGTGTCTAGAAGTTAAAAAGTGTTCAAAAATTGTCAAATTAATTTTCAAACTGCAACAACACAAAAATGACGCAACCTATTGGAGCGCTCTTTTTTTTGCTACAATACTTTGAAATGTTTACTATCAATCTGCGTTAATAAAACTCATCAATTATTTGCTATTACTATTCAAATTTTAGAAAAAAGAACAGCTTTAAAAAAAAAATGCTGTTTGTGCGATGTTCGCTGTGTGCTAAACTCCACTAAGCGGGAGTAAGCAGGTAAAGCAGAGTTGAAAAAGGTGGCGCTCTGAGATTTCCATATCTGCTGATGTCGTACCTACTTTGCTTTAACGACAGTACAGCGCATGCTGAGTATTTGCCAGTATTACAAATGACAGCTGATAATCAGTAACCTCAAGCTATTGGGTTTGAAATGGCGCCAATGTGGCTGTCGCTTTCGCCGATCCGACTGCGACCACGATCGCGAGGTTGCAAAGTTCTACCGCTTTCCTGACTGATCCAGCAGATGTGCCTCTCTGTCAGGAGATTTTTTTTTTTTATTTCAGTTCAACTCCGTCCTCTTCTCACTGTGGCAGCCGTGCACCGCACCAGTGACACCCAGTCGCATCTTTCATCACTTTAGCACGGTCGCCTGCGCCCACTTAAACGTTGTCGATTACCCTCCACGTCGTCTCATGGCCTGTCTGCCTGCCATTTGGCACGACAAAAACCATAATTTCGAAGCGATATTTTCATTTAGCCACCATAACACTCACAACAAACAACAACAATATTTTGTTGTAGTTTCGCGGCCAAGCAGTTACATATGTAACTATGTCTGTATGCGCATAAAAATGCCCGGTTGGGACTGGGTTATATTGAATTGAGTTGTGACGCGCCATACTGCGCCGCCTCAGATACGCGTGTGTTCGCGTTCGTCACACACATTTTTGATGTCACTCTTTTCGTTTGTGACTGGCCGCAAACGCCAGCAAGCGGCTAAGAGCTAGCAACCAGCAACCAACCAACAACAACAACAACCATTAAACAGCTATAGCGACAATGTGCTGATTATAATCAGCAACAACAATGTCGGCGATCATAGCACACAAAAGCGCACCAAAAACAAAGCAAAAGGGAAACAACAACATCATAGTCACTGCTTCCTCTGTTGGCTTTGCCGCTGTTAGCCGGCACAAAAAAATAAATAAATACAAGCAGAACGGGGCAGTTAGCGCGCGGGTGTGCGCCAGCTGCAAAGACACCCTCAAAGTGCGATATCCATCAAATGCGTATATATTAAATTGTGAATTTAAGTATGTCGGGTGGCTAGGCGCAGGCAGCTGGGCGCTGGTAAGAAGGCAAAAGCAAACAACGCGCCGGCAGAAGTGATGGTCATGCATTCACCAACCCAATCGCCCAACCGGTTTTTTTTTCATTCTTTCATTTCATTATCGGTCCCTTCGTTGTCGCCTAGCAGTCGTCACCTCACCGCCCAACCTTGTGTTCAAGATCCTATACACGCGCTTTTTCACCATCCGCGCCGACTTGCGCACACAAGCGCGCAAACAAATGCTTAGGATCGCAAGTAAACTCGGGCAAAAAACGCAAGAAAAATCAGCCGGCGCAGCTGTTTTTATTTTTTGCGCTGCCTTTGCATTATCTTTGTGCGCGCTGTCGCAACTTTTAAGTTCTTTGCTAATGTGTTTATTGCTGTTGTAAGCTTTATGTTGTTATTCCAATTTACGCGCCCATTCTCAGCCCACTCGCGCCCCATTTCTGAGAGAGTAGCGCTAACGCGTGTGTTTTCGTGCTTTTCTTTTTCTAGTTCTTGTGCGCTTATTCTGTTTTATTTCGCATTGTATGGCTTTTTTTTTGAACGGATATTGGTTCATATTGCATGCCTTCTTTTGCTGTTGTTTTTGTGCGGTGCGTTTCGATGCCGATGCTGTTGGCGCTTTGTTGTACATTAGTGCTCTCGTTGCTGCTTCGTTGGTGTGGGGTTGTTTTAATTTCTTTCATAGTTTTCTTTTCGCTGCTGTTTTCTCTTTTAAATATCTCACCGATGTCGTTGCGTTTGGCGATTGTTTGTCCACAAGTTCACTTTTCTTGAAACGTTGATGCTTCATTTGTTGCCCTAGACTTTCCTTACATTCATTCACAATTTTGTGTTGTTTGTTTTTTTTTTCTTCTCCCATTACTCAAATCATTTTACAGATCTTTTACAACGCGCCCTCCGCTTACGTAGTTTTCTATTACTTCTCTGTTGAGAAGCGGAGGAGCGGAGGAGATACGTTAAATGAGTTGTGCTTACTGCTTCTAACGCCTAGAAGTATGCAATAGTATGCAATTCTCAACAAGCTCTTTTTCATTCGCTTAGCACAGTTCTGCACTTCTCAATTGGCTTAAGAATTACTACATTCGAACTAAAACTTACTTTGCACTTGCCTTGACTATTTGTGTTGTGTGGGAGGTCGGCTAGTATCGTGCTTTCATTAATAACTGTAAAACATAATGAAATAAAATCGGATGATTTGTATTGAAAAAAATGTTTTGTTCCTTTCTTCCTTTGCTTAGATTTTGTCGCTTCAAAACTTTTTTATATCTCAAAAATTCAGTCTCCAGAACCAAAAATTTAAAGTCGGTCTCAAAGATAAAAATAGTCAGTAAGGTTAAGTGCAAGATTATTTCCATAAACTCCCAAATTCCCAAAAGTCCGAACTGCAAGCTCCATAAGTTTAATTGGCCATACCACAGACCCGCTTCCGCTCCATTCTTCGTAAGTTTATCGTGCTGCCGGCAAACGCCTTTAGGTTAACCGCACTAAAAATCCACCTCAGCTCGGCTCGCTCTCACCGGGGAAAAAATATTACATCGAGGGAAGGAAGGACACTTACCCTTTTATGATGTTTTGCAATAGTCGCGACGCTATTTGATTAGTATTTTATATACCAGTACTCCATTTTAACTAACGGTGAACGCTACAGTGCAGAGGGGCCTACGGTTTTATGCTGCCTTCGAACGGCAGATCGCTTTTATGAGAAGTCTTTTCATGGCAAGAATACTCGTACACTCGAAAGTGTTGTCATTTCGTGACGAAAGGCCACCGTCATTAGAAAAAACTATTTCTATCAGTTGGTGTTTCATGCCCCCAGTGGATTTCGTACCCGAACGCACCCAAATCCATTCGCTATGGCAGCTATTTTTTTTTTAATAAGGCATGGAAATGTCAATAAGTTCTTGAGACAATTGCATTGGCAACGTTGACTGCCCTACTATGGAGCCAATTAGGGTTGCCGCTTGAATGAAATTCTGTTCTGGGAATGTTTGCTAAAGCTACGAGTATATTGAGAGCTTTGATTTTTAATCAATTTTTTTTTTTAATAAACTCGAGTACGGCCCCCTCTTTTATTGCAGATAAGCGCCTAATCGATTTTTTCTATACACAAAAATAAACTGTTGCCAGCAAATTGATTAAATCCGGATTCCGTTACATATGCATTTATTGGGTAATGAAAGAAAAATTACAAACAAATAAAAAACACATCCACCCACTTCGGCCTACTCAAACCAATAGCCGCGACAGCAACAGATGAATGATCTTGACTTTTGCTTGCTGTACCAGCCATTCGAAATGCCACAAAACACCCAACGATTGCAAATAAATAAAACAAATGCGAGACCGTAAGACAGTCAGGCAGGCAGGCAGGCAGACTCTGCGACTCACAGTCGCAACGCTCAGCTTCGGTGCCGCCAAAAACACCAAACGCCCCCACACGGTGTGCCGCTTCGTACTGAATTGCTGAATAGGCAGGCAGTCAGCAGACCGGAATATGGGCAAATAAGACCGAAAGAAAATGCTAAAAGGGGGACACTTCAAAAAAAAAAAAAGAAACTAGAACTCACACACACATATATATTTACACAAACGCACATATCCACAAATAAATAAACAACACTTGGGTAATGCAAAACAAACAACAACCACAAACAACAAAAAACGAGTGCTACTTGAGGGGGAGAACACGTTTTGATGATGTGCAAGTACGTTACAAAATCAAAAAAAAAAAAAAATGAAAAAACTTTGTTTGTATGTCCAACAATACTGCAGCCACCAAAATGAAGACAATGTCGCCAAAGTGGGCGACAACTGCCAGGCCGCAGCGGGCCATATGCAACATAGCAAGATTACTGCGACGGCTCGTGGGCTGGTCTTTGTGTCGCTTGCGGTGGGTCGAGCGAAGCACTGGCCGTCCAAATGTAGTGCCCGACTGTGCGCCACGACAAACAAATCATCATTTTATGCGCGTTTGTTTGCTATTTTCACGCTTGTTGTTGGTAGGCATTTGCGGCACAGTAGAGTTGGCGCGCTTTTCCGTCTGCTGCCTGCCCTCCATCGTTTTTCGCTTTTTGCGCTAGTTTTGCTGTTTTATTTTCTTAATGCGTCTGTTTTTTCGACTGTTGCATGCTTTAATATTTTGTGTAAACGCGTATCCACCCACTTTGGTTTAGTGGTTATCGCCGGCCGAGGTGGGTGAGCCAGTCAGCCACAAGTTGCGCCAGTCTGACGCTGGCTAAACAACAGACTACTGGCTGATCAAACTGTGCTGTATAAACTTTTATTGTTGGCGTAGCTTCGCAGGAGGCTTTTATGTGGAGCACACAAAGATACCTGACTTTATTTTCGCCCTCCTCTTTGTGCTGGCTCTATTGTATGGAGCAGCAAAAAGTAACAACTCGCATTAAAAATGCAGACCTAAATAAGAAAAGCGACATCTCCACGCACTCTCTCCTTTGCGCTTTATTTCGCTCACCCATTACGTTTACTTTCAATCTCCTTCGGTCTTCTGACTCATTTAGCGGTGGCGGTGCACTACAAAGGTCTACTGCCAAAGGCTCAAAGAAATAAAACCAACAAAGCAAGAAAGAAGAGATTTGAACAACATGGCCCGCAAACATTGAAGACATTGCTGGCAATCTTAGTAAAAATCAAAATACAAACACAAGCAGAATTGGATGGCTGCGCTCACGGCAAGCAGCATATCTCGGTGAGCTTGTGAAGTGTAGCTCTGCGCATTGGAATTTGTTGCACACGGCGTCAATGTGAGGCATGCAATCCATTGACAATTTGTCTTTCGAGTTTATGGTGTGCAAAGTGGGTATACTCATATTCAGCTACCCTACATCCCATACCCAAATAACAAGAAAACCCTGCACGCTGCTTGTCCGATTGCCAGTGTGTACTTTAGGCATGCGTATGGGTGTGTGTGTGCGTGGGATTGTTTGGAATTCTGGGAAGGAATTTTTCAGCGGCGCTGATTCGGGTGTTGATTGAAACGGCATGCGATTCAAGGGAAGAAATAAGAGGAGCAAAATGCGTTTACTTATGAAGAAATTTTATTTTAACCGAATGTTAATTGATTGAGCTGAGTAGCTGCAATGGAGCCTGGTATCCATTTGAGCTGTGAAATTTCACAAACAGCATTCAGGTATCCTTCGGTATTATACGAAGGCCCACGCAGCCAGTGTTTTAATTTTAAGCGTAGCAATTATTGTTGTTTCTTTTGTAAATAAATAAATACAAAAGTGGAAATACCAATTCGTCCAAAAATTTTTACCCAATCGGAAAAAAATTAATGTAGAAAAATTACATTACATTAATTATGAATTATGAATTAGTACATGAATTACGTGGCAAATTATGCCAAATTACGGCATTTGTATGTGTGAAAAGAAGTAATTGAAAGAGTGTTTCATTTCTTGCTTAAATTTTTTTATGATTTAAATATTTTCTATCACCATAATTTAGTTTATTGATTACTTTTAATATATTTTTTTAAGTTTTTAGTTCGTTATTTCTTATTCAAATTTTTTTCTATTAAATATTTTTTATTAACTTTTACTATCACCCCAATTTATTTTATTTGATTACATTTTCATTTAATTTTTATTTATTTAATTTCTTCATACCTTGTTTTCTTTTATTTTTTTAATTCGTTATTTCTTATTCAAATTTTTTTCTATTTTAAATATTTTTTATTAACTTTTACTATCACCCCAATTTATTTTATTTGATTACATTTTCATTTAATTTTTATTTATTTAATTTCTTCATACCTTGTTTTCTTTTATTTTTTTAATTCGTTATTTCTTATTCAAATTTTTTTCTATTTGAAATATTTTTTATAACTTTTACTATCATTACCTTAATTTATTTTGTTTGATTACATTTTCAAATAATTTTTATTTAATTTTAATTTTTATTTAATTTTTTCATATCTTGTTTTATCTTTATCTTTATCTGTACCTTTTTTTTCTAATTTAACTATTTCCTATTAATGATTTACTATCATCATATTTTTTTTTAAATTAATTTTAATTTGTTTTTTATTTATTTTTTACATCTTATATTTAAAATTTGTAATAATTTTATATCAATAAATTTTTTTTAATTCGTTATTTGTTGCCTATTTTTTTATGACTTAAATATTTTCTATTAATGATTTACTATCATTTTTACCTCATTCATTTTACTGGTATTTTATTTGATTACTTTTTATTTAATTTTTGTGTTTCATATTTATCTTATTTCAATTTTTTTCTAACTTAAGTATTTTCTATTAATTTTTACTATCAACATGATTTATTTCATTTAGTTACTCATAATTTGTTTATTAATCTTTTTTTACATCTCAAACAACTTTATTTTGAAATTTTCTAACAAATTAATATCAATATAGTTAACAAATTTTTTTGTTTAATTTTACAAATTTAAAAAATTAATTCATTTTTAAATTTTTTTAATTTAAAAAATTTTTTTTAATTCGTTATTTGTTTTTTAAATTAAATTTTTTTCTCATTTAAATATTTTTTATTATTGTTTTACTGTCACAATTTTTTTTTTTATTTGATTTTTTTTTATTATTATGCTTTTTTTTGTTTAAATATTTTCTACTTTAATTTTACTTTGTTTTGCATATCTTGTCTTCTTTTCCTTTCCTTTCTTTTATTTATTTTTTTAATTCGTTGTTTGTTATATAATTGAATTTGTTTCTTTTAATATTTTCCTATTAATCCTATTATACACTTTTTATTTTTTATTTGTTATTTTTTATTCGTTATGTGTTATTTGTTTCAAACCAAATTTTCCCCGATTCACATTTTTTTATTCACTATTTAGGGTCACCCTAATTTATGTAATGATATTATTTTTTCATTTTATTTTATTTTATATATATTTAGATTTTTATTTTATTTTAGCCATTTTTTGTTATTTCAATCTATTTTGTTATTTTATTTATTCTATACCTTTTTCTGTTTTTTAGGTTTCTTCATTGTTTTCTTATTTCGTCCTTTTTTTAGTTTAATTTGTTTTGTTTTATTAAAAGCTTTAATTTTTTACCTATTTTTTTTATTTATATTTTATGTTACTACATTCCTTTTCGTTATTTATTCTATGTATTTTATTTCATATTATTTTTTTTTTTAATTTTAAGATTTTTTTCAGTGCAATGTAAAAAAAAATTCAATTAACTCTTCACAACAACAGCGTTGTCTCCTCCCGCTACACATACCAAATATTTATTGCGCTTTGTGCTGGCTTCAGCGCTTTATACCTTTCAAGTCAGTACACCTTTTGGTGGGTGTCAATACATCCACTGACGCGTTCGCCTTTTGTCAGTTAGCTAGGCAGACGGACAATCATACAGCTACATTTATGAATGATGACTCAGCATTTTGGTCGTAGGTGCCCAGCTTCCCGCCATTGTTGTTGGTGATGAACGCACATACATACCTAAGTGCTTTGTCTGTTGATTCATTCGTATTGCAGCGCCGACTTCCTTATCTCCGCTCAAGCACGGCAAAGGCCATCCCAACACTAACCATCACCACCAATAGCACCACCACCAACAACAAATGCAAGTGTAACTCCTCTCCCATTCACTTAACTTAACGCCAACTGCATTTTTTATTCGTTTTTTAATTGTATTATTGTTGTTGCTTTTTGTTGCCTTGACGCAGCGCATCATGTATCAGCAGCGTTGATATTCCTGGAAATGTCAGTCAGCTGTCGTTGGCAATTTAACTTTTGCACGGCCGGGCACCCGTCCGCACCTTCAAAGCCAAAGTGGTGCATGAACCAATGTGTGCATACACACAGACACATATACATCCATACGTACATGTAGTTGAGCCAAGACTAAGTGGCAAGCCACAAAATATGGACAGATGGGACTACTTACTCTGCTCAACGTTGGTAGGACAGTAAAAAACCATTTGGATATCTGCCAAGGCGGTTAAATAAAAAACCAACTAAGAAATAAAGAAAGTCACAAAAACACAAAATGAATGAGTGGAAAAATCGAAACGCAACGGATGTGCGGCTATTTCGCAAACAATTTTTTCAATCTTATTTCTCAATATGAATGTTTTTCAATCTCACCCCCCGATATGCATACATACATACGTACATGTACATACATATACAATCCTATTTACTCACACATACTTGCACACATATACATACATATGTACATGTGTACATATAACCCTTTGACTAAACCACCATCTTTTTCTCCTCCTCGTTGGGGGGTTTCTTTTTTCTCTCTGTGCTTACAGTTTGTGACGGCCGGTATTTGTAGTAGTAGCAGCATTGCAGCGAACATTTCATTTCAGCAATGGCATCATTAACACCGTCTTCAAATGTCGAAACATATGAAGATATGTTCAAAGAAATCACAAGAAAATTATATGGGGAAGAGACAGGAAATGGGCTACATACGCTGGGCACACCGGTTGCGCAGGTGGCAACCACTGGGCCCACAGCACCCGAGGGCGAGCGCTCATTCACTAATCTGGTAAGTTCAATACTGGCGATTGACTCACTGCACCATCTCACGTACACGCGCACACACACACACACACGAATACAGACATACATACTACAACACTTCTCGTTACAAAGGGTCTCTCAAAAGACGCGCCTAGATATTGTTTTAAAATAAAAGAAGGAAAAATTGAAATGCTTACAGGTTTCACTATTTTTAGTCGAAATACGGCTCCTAACAATTACTTGTGAAAAATTGCATCACTTAAATGTCCAGGTAAAATCCTCCAAACAGTAGATTCATGAATGCTTAATTTTTGAGAACGTCGAGATATCGATTTTGAAGGTTGTTCAGCAACACTTTGCGCTACAGCAGCAATACTCTCAATAGAACGTCCAGTTTTTGGGTGGGTTGTAAGTGCCTTTTCTATCCTCGACTGATCCAGTTTCTTGAAATTTGTTCACTAACCTTTGAATGGTAGACTCAAGCGGACGATTATTTCCCCCCAAAAGAAACACGAATTTCGCGAAATATTGTTCTTAAAGATCGACCATTTTCATAATAAGCTTCAATAATTTTAAAGCCTTGCTCTATCGCCTAAAATTGTGCATCTGCCTACTTAACAAATATGATGACATAAAGAAACAAACCGTCTAGGAATTACTCATACTGACTCTAGGCGTCACTTTTGCGACACCCTTTATTTATACTCATGAACGCATACAAACACACACACAAATGTGTAAACCTCTTACTTATTATACGCTTATCTTTTCTGTTTTTTTTATATTTTTTTTATCCTTCCTTTGTCTGCTGCACCTTCTTCAGCAAATCGATCGCAGCGCTGCACCCACCATCGAATATGAGAATAATGCCGTCGTTGCCAGTGGTTCGACCAATGTAGCAGCAACAGCTGCTGGCGCTACAAATGTTGTAATCCAACAACAACCCGAGGGTTCTGTGGTGGTGGCAACGACAAGCGGCAGTTTCGGCAAATCGGATGATCATTTGAGTACGGCATTTGGGCTGGCGGCGCTAATGCAGAATGGTTTTACTACCACCACCGCTACTGGCACTGGTGGCGCAGACCAACAACAACAACAACAGCATCAACAGCAACAACAACAGCAGACACAAATCGTACAGTGGACAACACCAACGGCAACAGGTGGTAAATTGCAGAGCTATACGACTGCTACTCAACAACAGCAACATCAACAGCAGCAGCAGCAACAACAGCAACAACAACAGCTGCAGCCACAACCTGGTACATCTAAGTCAAAGTACGTGGCTATAAAGAGTGAATGCTTATTTATAAAGGGTTTCATTTAAACATTCGTGCGTACATATCGCTCGTTTGCATGAAGAACGTCATAACTCGAAAATTGAAAAATTAGAGAAAAATGAAATGATTTTCAAGTTTTGCATTTAATATGTCGCCTTCTTCCAACGAACCAGCCATAAAAGGTTACTAGGATGGGTCAGCAAAAGTATTGCTGCAAACAGAAGCAGGGAAGGAAATTCAATTCTACCGATTTCCAAAGTAGATAATTTCTTTGAAAATCGAAATTTAAAGCAAGGAAAAAATAGTTTCCTTAATACTCATGAATTTCTTTTAAAATTATTAAATTAAATTTATAGCACATCGCTTCATGTGTGTGTGTGAAGAAAATGTGAAGGACAATGAATATTTTTTTTTCATTTCGTATTTAATTTTCAACATATTCTGATTATTTTTTTAATTGAAATATTTTGTCAGGGGCTGACGCAAGACGCATCTATTAAAGGTGATATCGGTATATCAGCTGATTTTTTTTTCTTTCGAGGTGTCACTGTGGCTATCAGCCCAGAATGAAACAAGGCGAATTCATTCTTTGCGGTCTTCTTCGCCACTGCTTTGACAATCAAACATACAAAATATTGTTGTTGGTCTAGGGCCATCATCTTTAATGAATGCGCTTTGAACTGACGCTTATTAAACAGCCTCATTCTGTGTGACAAAAGGTATCTTCGTCTGACGATAGTTTTCCGCTCTCACATTGTGTTGTGGAGCTCCTGAATAAATCGACTGAGCAGACATTGAATTAAAAGAAGGGTTTCTTCTTTCTATTTGTCTTAAAAAACTAAAAAAGTAGGTAACCAAGTTCTTAAAAAAATCCTTAAAATTTAATATTCTTCATAAATTAATTATTAAAAAAAAATAGCTCCATTCATTTTATAATTCAAATACTGGCATTCAAAATAATGGAAGCGCGACGATTTACTGAGTTTTAACTATTTCTTATTTTTATTTTTTTTTATTTTTTTACAGAAAGTTAATGCATCAGCGCATTCTGCAACAAAAACCATATAACTCAAAGCTTAAAATGTGTGCAAAATTCACAAATTACAAAAAAAAAAAATTACCAAATTTTTCAAGTTTTTTTCTAACTTTGTTTTGAAAAATTTTAGAAAAATTCTGGGTATGCAGTGTTATAGCCTATTCAATATTAGTATGATCAAGTGCAAGTTTCAAGGGGCCAAAATTTTCCTTGATTTTTGATAATTTTTTTTGCTGAGGTGTTGCGCATTTTTTACCAAATAAAAGATATGGAGAAAATAGTCAACATTGCATGCACAAAGCAAAAACCAACGAGATTTTTGAGTGACTTCCAACTCACACTTTATTATGTTAAAACTGAACTGGCTATAAGACTGCATGCCTCGAAGTTTTCTAAAGATTCTGATTGAAAACATGAACATTTGATGAACTTTTTTTATTGTTAATTTTTTGTGAATTTAGTACAAATTTTGCAGCTTTCAGTTATACAGTTTTTGTTGTAGAATACACTATATTTTTATAAAAATATCAACAAATAAAATTAAAGCAAAAAAAAACCGGTTAAAATTTAGTAATTCAGCGCGCTGCTATTATTTTGAGCACATGTGTACATTTACTTTTTTCCTGTAAAATAAAATGCATAAGGTTATATAGCTTATGTTATGTGCCTGTCGTATGCAAAAAATGTCGATTGTGTTACCGAATATTGGAGGAAAGGCAATGAAAATTTTATTGACTTTTTTCTGGTATTCGCTTATTCGCCAATTTCACATAAATTCCGCACAAATATACTCTAGTCTAATATTATATTTTACGCGTTCCAAAAGTTACCTGAAATACATATCCTTCTTTACCCTCGCCGTTCGTCGGTCTTCTTTTTTTTCGCCTTCCTTCTTTTTTTCTCCTTCCTTATTTCTTTCTCCGTGTTTCTGTCCTTCTTTTTGTTGCTCTTTCTTTTTCTCTTTTCTGCTTACTCCCGCTCTTACAGCTTTCTCAGTAATTTCTTTCGTGTCAAAAATTTGTTCGTTATCTCTTCTACACTCGGCCCATAGGAGTATCTCTGCAGCTCCTTTTCACACTTCGTTATAATGCTGGTTATCATGTCCTCCGTAAAGCACTCGATTACGGCATCGCGTCTACACCATTTATCTATTAACGCTTTACTCACACGTTCGTATTGCATGCGGACGTGATAGTAGGTATCAAATTTCTGCGCATATTTGCGCATTTTCTCCTCATCGACATTGGGTATCTTGAGTGCCGGCTGGCGCACCAATTGATATGGATCGTAGATCTCTGAATAGTTTTGAAAACGCACCGCTTCCCAATTGATGGTCAAAACGGTATCGTAGATTTTCTTGGGATGTCCGAGTATGCCGTGACACACATCGATTAAGGTCAACTGACTATCCGGCACAATGTACTCCAACTCCAGCTGATGTATGCGCAAATCGGTGCCGCGGTACTTGCGCTCACCAATCCACAAGATGGGCAAATTCTCCGTCGATACATTGGCCAATTCCTGAATGAGTGGTGAATTTTGTGCACGATAATTACGACGCTTATAGTTCTTGCCGTAGAGCATGCTGGTCTCCGCTTGCGTGAAATTAATGTGCGCATAGCGCTTCAGCTTGAAGTGCTCGGAACGAAAGAGCCGATACATTTCCATATCGATGTAGTCATAGGCGCGCCGATGCATAGCAATCCACACCACTTGTGTGGAGAACGCCAAAAAGGCTTCATGAAAGCGCTTGTCCTTAATGGAATGTGAAATATTGACAATGGGCGTAATGTGATAGAAGCCCTTCATCTCGCCGTCACCCATTATTATGGTGCTATATTCACGTGCCAACAGCAGACGATGCTGTATGAGATGTGTCGAGTAGACGCGCTTAATCTCGTTCGTGTCTTCACTTTGTATTTGCGCCTTTTCGCCGGCGATCTCATCGCGTCGTATCAACACAAACTCGACCATTTTCAAATAGTACTCGAAGTAGATGATGAGTGCACGAAGGAAACGATCGACGGTGAAAGTGTGCAAGAAATGTATGAAATCTGTCGTGATGATTTCGGAGGGTGCCAGGAAGAGCACGATATTTTTTATGTCCTGCACGAGTATGACATCGGCATCGTGCGTAAGATCGGAACGTTGAAATTCCTGGCGAAATATCAGTTCCTCCAGTTGATTGACCGTCTTGCTGAAGTTGAAGCCACACGTATTCACATAGTCCTCCTTAACCAATTCGGCATCTTTGGTGTCTTCAAATTCAATACGTTCCTGGTTTGCATTCCATACCCATTGGCCATTGCAAAATTTCGGCACAAAAGTGGTAGTATAAATGCGTTGCATTTTTTGCACGCTACAAAAAAAGCAGCGGAGTCTATTTTATTTGAAGTGAAAAAAAAAAATATTTGAATGAAAAATAAAATTAAATTTGGAAAGTTAGATTATTGGAGAAATAAAAAAAAGAAAACTCGATCGTTTGTTTCACACCAACGCAGTTTTAGAAGCACATTGAAGATATGAAGAGACAGGGAAATGCAAACTAAGTCTGCCTTGGAAGACATACATAGACCCTTTCAAGAAGAGCTCAAGGCTTGCTCATTCACCTGCGAGAACCCTTCCTGGTATTACCACCCGAATTGGGGAGCCTTAGGGTATAAGGCATTTGTAAGTGAAACTAGGATCAATAGTGCAAAATTTAGGTCAGGTTGAAAATAGTAATGAATCAATTATATGCAACTTTTTTAATGGAAAATCGAATATACGAATTATTGCACTTTAATTTTAAGACTGAGTGCGAAAGAAACTCAATTGCGAGCGCAACAGAATGTGTCGCGGTATGTCAACGGCAAGTGGCCGATGCCGAATAAAGCAAAATTATGGGGCTACTGTTCAGTTGTATGTGTTTCAGAATTGTATGATTGGATTTCGATGATGATGATACTTTTTGTAGCGAGTTCCTGGTTGGTTCCAGCTTACGGGCTGATGGTTTTTGTAAACTAAAACCTTTGTAGTGAAATTTGTGCGGTTATTCATGCCTGCATTGTCCTTCTTTCGCTTTTCAGAATTTAAGATTGCAATGCAGGGATGTGTGTTTGGAATAAACAAAATACATTGAGTTACAACATGATTCAATTATTAAAGGTTTGCTCAGTAAGCAGCTTTCTCGTTCTCTTGACAAATCGGCTCTCTTAGCAAGACACTGGGTTGCTAACTCTAGAAATTTTAAGTAAAAGTGGAGGAAAAGTAAAATTTGTAGTAAACACATTTTATTTTCAAAATGGTCTACCTACGAGCAACAACTCGCTAAAGAGTTTTCATCAGTATGTTCAAGACTATGATAGTACGACATGAAATACATACCTCTTAAGTCAGGACATGATACAGTTACTGACGCAATCCGAGATCGATGAGTGGAGAATTTAAAAAGCTTTATTTCGTATTTTCCAAAGAGTTACTACAGTGATAATAATTGGATAGTCCCGACGCGACCGATAACATTGCATACCTCATTATAAAAAAGTTGGGATTGGAGGAACTTGTTTCCAATGAGCCCACCTTACCATGGATGGATGAAGTGTCTAGAGGAGGCTTAGCAAAGCCCAGTACCAGCGATCGATTTTAAATTTAGTAATTAATTCACAAAATAAAATCTTGGATTAAGTGAAATAATTTCTTCTTTTAATATCAGACTTGGCAATTTACGCTAATAACTTCTATTTGTACAATTATTTAGTTTGAGAAAATACTTTTTTGCTACCATTTTTACCAAAAAGGATTTAATTTGTTCAACTTTATTCACCTACTTAAATACAACCTTTTGTAAGGGAGTGTCAAAAATCGAATGTCACTAGTGAGCAAACCTTTAATAATTGAATCATGGAGTTACAACTACTTAAGTAAATAAATTCCATAATTATGATAAGTCATTTTAAGTTACTTTCACAGAACGAAAATATCAAAAAGCTTAGAAAATACGGCCGTCATGGGTGAATGACGACAGTTGGGCCCGGGTTGAAAGTCCACTGTGCGCATGAAAGCAATGGCAAATCCACGAATGTACTAATAATAATAACAATTGGAGCGTACACTTCTGTTAGGCTGTTTGGCCGAGCTGTATTAGTGTCATGATAAAGCACCTCTTAAAAACCATCTGCCATTTGGCGGCTGCATGAAATTGTAGTTCTCTGTTTCTGTAGAAACATCGTAGAAATATTAACAAAATGAAATGCATGCAGAACTGAACTGTCTCATAGGCAGAACTCCGTATAACAGCGAAGAATGGTATACCATATGTTTCAATACGCTGGCATTCGCTGATTGTCAAAGATTTTAGTTTTGTGCTCAGTTTTGTATTTTTGTTGGAAATGCTACTGTTGCGAAACAGATTTAGAAAGGGCGTCGTATTTGTTTTATTTATTTTACTACAATTTATTATACTCAATTTGATTTTTATTTATTTTTTACTTAAGTAGATATGCTTTTATCAATTTAGGCCGTTTTTAATTCGAAAATTGGGGAAAAATTATAAAAAACTTAGTATTTTTTAATGTACGAGTATATCTTTAATTTAGATTTCCTCGTTTCCTTGTTTTAATTTTACTATTTTTTGGTTACATATTTTTATTTACTGTGATTAATTTAAAATTTTTTTTTAACTTTATTTTATGTTTGCTGTTAAATTTTGAATCCATATTTTTAATATTCGCACTTAATTTATCTTTTTTTATCACTCTGACTATTTAATTTTTTTTACCTCAAAAGTTTATTTTTTTTTTTTGCAATTAGAGTTTTTTATAATTTTTTTTAATATATGTCATTTAATTTATTTTTATTTTACTCTGACTATTAAGATTTTTTTAATACTTTTTACCTAATTTTTTATTATTATTTTTTTTTTGCTATTAAAGGTTTTTATACATATTTTTAATATTTGTCACTTAATTTATTTTTTATTTTACTCGAACTATTTAAATTTTTTGACTAATTTATTTTTTATTTTTTGTTTTTGCTATTAAAGTTTGTATACATATTTTTTTAATATTTCTTGCTTTATAATATATAAATATTTCTGATTTTACTCTGACTATTTAAATTGTTTTTTAATATGTTTTACCTCATTCATTTTTTCATTTCATTTTTTTAGTATAATTTTTCATCATGTTAATATTTTTTATTTAACTTTATTTTATTATTTCTTTTTTTTGTCATTTTTTTTTGTACTTTTTTTAAGACTGCTTAAGTATGTTTTAAAAACAGTTTGTATGCAATTCATTTTTATAACGTTTTTAGTATTCATTTATTTTTTTATTATACATACAATATTTTAAAATTTTTTTTGGATATTTTTTATTTGAATGGTTTTTTTCCATTGCATTATTTATTATTTTGTTAAAAATGAGAAAAAAACCCATCTTAATTTAGTTTCTTAATTAATTTTTACTATTTAATTTCTTTTTTATATAATTTGTACATAATTTTTTTTTTCGTATTTTAAATTAAATATTTTTTTGTATAATTTTTTTTTAAGTTATTGTTATATATTTTTTTTATCTGGCCTTCGTCGCTATGTATTTTATTTCATTTTTTTTTTCGTTTATTTTATTTCATATAATTTGAATAGTTTTTTTATTTATTTTTTATGTAATATAACAATTTTTACTATTTTCTTTTATATACTTTTACATAATTTGAATATTTTTTACTTACGTTTTTTTCCACTCACGCTTTTTTACGCTTAATTCCACCCCATTTGCTTATAACTAAAATCGATATTCTTTAACTTAATTAATTTTTTTTACTGTTTTTAGTAAAAAACAAACAAAGTTATTTAAACGTAAATTTTTTTTCTGCACTTTCAGATCCAAAAATCGCAACGACTCCACCACCGAAATAATTTACACTAGTCCCACAACCTCCGGCAACACCATGAACACCGGCCAGGCCCAACAACAAGCGGCACCCACACCATCGAATGGCATTGCCACCGGTGCAGCCAATGCTGCTCGTGGCAGAACTAGTCGCAGACGGTCCAACGGCCACCAAAATTGCGACAATAGCAACAATAATGGCGTCGTAGCACTACGAAAACGTTACGCCTGCTCTCACTGTTCCTACTCCACCGATCGACGAGATCTCTACACTCGCCACGAGAACATACACAAAGAGGACAAGCCCTTCCAGTGTTACGCTTGCATGAAGCAATTCAATCGGGCTGATCATGTGAAGAAACATTTCCTGCGCATGCATCGCGAACTGGAATACGACATCAATAAGACTCGACGTCCTGCATCCTCAAGTACGTCCAACAATGGCGGCGTCGGTAGCAATCATCATGCCGCCGTGCGTGTCAATGTCGCTTTACCGGCGGTAAACAATCAACAGGTAAACATTCCGAACGCCGGTTGTGGCTCACCCGAGCAGAAGCCCAACATCATATTTCAGGGCGCGATCGTACAACAAAATGCATTCATGGAGGCGCAACGTCAGCCCACTTCATCTATTATGAGTATTGCCGAGACTATTGAAGCAGTGGCAACGGCTGCTGATGCGCCATTACCTCAACTCAAACAAGAGAAGCAGGATGATATCGGCGCCAGTGGCAGTGGCAATGGTGGCATTATTGGCAACTCTGGCGCTGCTAGTGGCAGCATTAAGCCGAAACGCGAGAAACGATTCAACTGCGAGTTCTGCCCGTGGTCCGGTGCCGATAGATGGGGCTTAAAGCGGCACGTGAATACGCACACAAAACCGTTTGTCTGTTTGTTGTGCGACTATAAGGCCGCGCGCTCCGAACGCTTGGCCACGCACGTGCTAAAGGTGCACGACAAGCGTGTCTGCAATAAGTGCTCCTTCCTCGGCGACACGCAGGAGGAGTTCCAGGCGCACGTCAACGAAGTGCAGTGAGTATCTATTGTTGTTGCATATTTTCCTACTTCAATTATTAATGCATATGCAATTGGCATTGAAGGCGTGCGAGAGATTGCAAGTAATCCAAGTAGCAAAGTACTAACCTCCACTAACAATTAGCTTTAAGAGTTGTGTAGTGAAACTAACAAAGAAGGCAGTAGCTTCAAAAACATATGCACTAAAATTTAATGATCGTAATTCTTCTTTCTTCTCTTTGCTTTCCACCTCGCCTTGCGCTCGCAGTCCCAGCGATACGCGGCCGGCGCGAGGCAATCTAAATCCAACTAATCACTTAAGTAACGGCATTGCGTCCAATTCGAATTCGAGCTCGGACGTTTTGCGTACAATTGGCAACACTTTAATAACGAATAATTCAAGTGTAAATATGTTTCCAAATTCGAGTGTGGCATACTGGTAAATAAACAGTTAATACAGCTAATTCTTCCATGCCGTTAAAAAGGTAGACGGACTAGGAAAGTGAATATAGACGAAATTGTAGTAGCCAAGGAATCTTTGTAGTTTTGAAATGCATGTAAATTCCAAAATGTGTGATTTAAATAAGGGAATAAATTGAAAATTAGGAATATCTCGCAATGAGCGCTAATGAAAATGTAAAAAAAATTGATCGCAAAAAAAAAAAAACAAAACAAAAATTAATAGGTTTTCGGAAAGCTAAAAAACTGTAATTTAAAGTAAAGTTTTCGCATAAATTTGTATAGTATTTGACTATAATATAATTTCTTTCTTAAAAAAAAATACAAAAACAAGAAGAAAAAAATCTAAAATTTTTCTATCTTCTGCCCAAAAAAAGTCATACAACTCATAGTGGTGGCGGTGGCGGCGGCTCATCCACTTCCAGTAATCATGGCGGCAACGTTGGTGGTGGTGGTTCGGTGACCATTTACACCACAACAACAACGAATGATAATGGCAGCGGTAATGTGACCGGCGGTCCACTACAGGAAATCATTGTAAATCCCACTTCGATGGTGGGTTGGCGCCTAAGTGCCAATGGTTCACTAATACCGCCACACGATCTACTAACGGGCGGTTTGCCCAATGCAGCCGCACAAAAACGCGGCTCGGAACGATTATTTCAATATCTTGAGGCCGACGGAAGTGATCCGGAAGACTATGCGCGGTAAATGAAAGACAAAACAAAAAAAAAAACAAATAAATGCTTTAGATCATTTTGTGTATGTACATACACACATGCATACACAGCATATAATGGGGCGTGTACAAGTTTGTGTTTTCAGTCTTTCGTTTGTTCGTGATTTTTGGTATTTTTCTTATGCATTTTGTGTGATTTGTTTTTTTTTTTGTTTTTTGTTAGATTTTTTTGTTTTTTGGCTGCTTGCGGCTGATTATCATTCAGTTTTTCATTTATTCCATATAATTAAATGAGAAAGTATATGAAAATTAAAAATATGAGATTTTCATTTGAAAAGTTTGAAGTTATTTTGTTTTTGTTGTGCTCCTTAGCTGTGTGAAAAACTTATAGAACGAGTTCGTCTATAAACATACATACCTACATACATATGAATACTTGAAAATTTTGGTTATTTGAAGATTTTTTCGTTGCCGATTTGTTATTTTCGCATTCTTTAAGGCCTGCTTTCTTTTTTTAACTTTCATTATTGAATTTTTATTGTAATAATTTTAATGTAGTTTGGTTATAATTGTTTATTTTTTTTATTTTGCACATTCACAGATTATTTTATTTTTACTTTTTATTTTTGTCTAACGTTGTTTAATTTATTATTTTGTTATGTGTTTAACTTCATTTAACTTCAATTTATTTGATTTTATATTTTAATTTCTTTGATTTTTTTGTTGTAATTTCTTTGATTTTACATTTTCATTTCTTTGGTTTTATATTTTCATTTGAATTTATTACTATGTTTTATTCGCTTTGTTTTTCGTATTTTAAATTAATTTTATTTTTGTAAATATTTTTTTTAATTTGATGGTTTTTTACTTATATAATTTTATTATTTTTATTTTTTATCTGGCTTTCGTCGCTGTGTATTTAATTTCATTCTGTTTCGTTTATTTTATTTTATTTTTTAAATTGTAACTTTAATTAATTTTATTTTATGTTATAATTTTAATTTATTGCCGTGCAATATTAGTTTTATTTTAAACTCTTAATTAAGCTTACTTTTGTCTAACTTTTTTTCAATTAGATTTTTTTAAATTATTTTATTTAATATTTATTTTTATTTTATTTATTTAATTAGTTTTAATTAATTTAATTAGTTTTTTTTCAACTGACTTTACCTAACTTTTTTTATTTTCAAACTAATTTGTTTATAATTTTATTTATTCTACTGAGTTTAATATAATTAAATTTGTTTTTACAATTTTTTATATCATTTTAGTTTTTTCTAGCGTTTTGTTTTTCAATTCTGAAATTAATTTTTATTTATTTATTGTAACTTAGCTTAATTGAATTAAATTTTGCCCAATTTTTTTTATCATTTTAGTTTTTTTATATTTGATTCTAAAATTATTATTTTTTATTTAACGCAATTTAATTTAATAATTTTCCCATTTTTGACATCACTTTAAATTTTCCAACGTTTTGTTTAATTTTCGAACAAATTCTTTTTGTTTAACCCAATTTAATTGAATTAAATTATTTCCCAATTTTGTATATTACTTTAATTTTCTCTAACCTTTTTTTTTTAATTCCAAAATTAATTTTTGCTTTTTAACTGAGTTTAATTTAATAACATTTGTTCCAATTTCTTATTCGACTTTTTGTTTTTAATTCTAAAATATTTTTTTTATTTAACTCAATTTAATTTAATTCAATTATTTTCTAATTTTTTACATCGCTGTTTTTTTTTTTGAATTCTAAAATTAATTTTTATTTTATTCTCGGTTTAATTTAAATAAATTCCTTGCTAATTTGTTATATCACCTTAGTTATTTTAGTTATTTGCCAATATTTTATATCTCTTGAGTTTTTGCTTTTATTTGTAATTCTAAAACGAATTTTTATTTATTGAACTCAGTTTAATTAAATTTAATTAATTTCTATTTTTTTATATCACCTTAGTTTCTTCTAAATTTATTTTATAATTTTAAACATTTATTTTTTTATTTTTTTCCACAATTTGTTTTTAATTTAAATAGTTTTTTATTCAACTCAATTTAATTTAATTGAATTAGTGTCTAAATTTTTACAACGCTGTAGTTTTTTTTGTTATTTTTAATTCTAAAATTAATTTTTATTTATTAACTCAGTTTTATTTAATTAAATTCTTTTCTAATTTTTTATACCACCTTAGTTTTTTTCTAAAAAATTTTTTTAATTCTAAGATATTTTTTTTAGTTATTTGCCAATTTTTATATGACTTTAGTTTTTTCTTTTTAATTTGTAATTCTAAAACTAATTTTTATTTATTGAACTCAGTTTAATGTAATTTAATTATTCTCAATTTTTTTATATTACCTTTAGTTTCTTCTAAATTGTTTTTTTTTTTAATTTTAAAATATTTTTTTTTATTTATCTCAATTTAATTTAATTCAATTATTTTCCAATTTTTCATAACACCTTAGTTTTTTCTAACTTTCTTTTAATTCTAAAATTATTTTTTATTTATTTAACACAATTTAATTTAGTTCTGCTTTATTCTCAGTTGTGTTATCTCTATTTTTTTAATTTAATGTTTTATTATTTTTGATTTACAGATTTTTATAACGTTTTTTGTATTTTTATTTTTATATACAATACTTAACTTATCTGAATTAATTTTATTTTAAATTTGCTTGCATCGCTTTATTTCTATCTAACGGTTTTTTTGTTCTATTTAATCTATGTACTATGTTTTATATTAATATTATATTTTATATTCAGTTGTTTAATTTCACTTCGTTTTTTATCACCCACGTTTTCCTTTTTTTCTATTTTTTAATTTAATTAATGTTTTTATTTCATTTATTCACTTTTGATTTTGTTTTATTTTATTGTTACTTAATAAAATTGAATAATTTTTTCATTAAATTTACTTTTTATTTCCTTTTTTTTGTTCACTTTTGTCTATTTAATTATCTTTGCAATTAATTAAGTCCTTTGTTTTATATTGTTTTAATTATTTTACTTTATTTTTTATCTTATTTTGTTTAATAGTAATTGCGTTTATTTCACGTTGTATTATATTTTTTTTATTTTTTACTTTGTATTTTATTTCACATTATTTTTGGCCAAGGTGTTTTAAGATTTTTTTTTTTTTTTTTTTGTTATTGTTAAGTACATCACTTTTATTTATATTTTTATGCTGTTAAAATCATTTTTGTTTTAATTTTAATTTTTTTAAATTATTTTATTTTAATTTTATTATTTTATTTTATTTTTATTTTTTTACTTTAAATTTATTATTTTATTTTAATTGTATTATTTTTTTTAATTTTATTATTTTATTTTAATTTTATAATTTTTTATATTTTGATTTATGTCAAATGCTTTATATTTTTATTATTATTATTTAAGCGACTTTCGCTTTATAATTTTCTCATTATTATTTTATTTTTTATTGTTTTATTTATAATATTTCAGTTTTTATCTGATCTTTGGGCAATTTGTATTTAATTTATTTTTATTTATTATCTATATTTTATTTAAATGTACTATTTTTAGCATTTTTTAAAGTTTTTAATTAAATTTGCTTTAGTGCTTGTTTTCACTTCCTGTTGTTTAATATTATTATTATTATTTTTATTTTTTTAATTTTTTCGACTACACGCCTACATATGCAGATACATTTATTTCTCTTAAATTGTATTCCTCTTTTCATTACGTTTGTTTTTTTACTAATCTCTATTTTTCTTCTCTATTCTTCTTCAAACAGTCTACTAAAAATGGACGCCATTAGTCGCAACACCGCTTCAGTCGCTCAGGATTTTCCTAAGGCGGGAGGCGTGCACGAGTTGAAAATTCCAGCTAATCATCAACTCCTGTTCAATAATAAACTGCCTTCATCACAATGGACGACCAAAGAGGCTGCGACGCTAGTCCCTTCCCTAAGTAACAACACCACCTATGCTAACAACTATCAACATCTTCTGCAGCAGCAGCAGCAACAGGAGCTCCGTATTAATTATAACCAGCAACAAATGAACAACATCAACGGTCAAATGCGTCAGCGTCAGTATTCGACCGGCGAAGACGATGAGTGTACACCATCGTCCGCCTCGTCGACATCGTCGAGTGATTATATCACATCGCCGTTAAAAATTGATGGTAAGCGACGTTCAGCTGGTTCAACAACAGCAATGCACCAACGCAGCAGAAGCAGCAAGAGCAGCAGAAAAAACAACAGCAGCGGTATGGGGAACAGTGAGCAGAGACAGGCGATATCGGCATTCTGGAGCGGAAATTTCGATTCTCCTGAAACATCAGGATCAGTAATCGGAATCATGGCAGCAGCAGCGGCTAATCACAAGCGTAAAAACCAGCCACTCTGGGGCAACGATGAAAATCGAGAGCAGCTTATTAGATCGCCTCCCGCGAACAACAATAATCACAACAAACCAATAAACTACCAGAAAAACAACAACCCACAGACGAAGAGACGCGAATATCGTCGTGAAATGATAGATAATTTGCGCAACAACATCGCAAACAAAGAGAATAACAAACAAAATGCTGCCACACTCCTCGCCGCTCTGGAATATCAGAATCTGAATAAAGTCAACTCAGCAATAGAAAATTACGTTAAAGACATGATCAACAAATATTATACCGAGACGTCTATGCCGATGGCTGCCGAAATGGCACATGAGAGACAACCGACACCAGAACCACAACCGTCACAGCAACCCTTACCAAAGCGATGCAATCGCCTGCGTAGCGAGACCGAGGGTTGCATCGAGTTTTTGCTCAATAAAGACGACATAACTCTAACTATCACACCAAAAGCGTCTGCCGGCAATGATTCCCCGTCGAGTCCCATGCGTTCGCCGCTGATAATACCACCGCCCGCAGTGACCCTAGCACCAATCATACCCGCCCGGCCACCAACAATGCAGCAGCAGCAACAACAAATGCACCAGCAAGAACCAATGCAGCAGCCACAACCGCAGCCAGCCTTTTCACAAATAGCCACACTATTGCCATTGTTGGCGGATGCTGCTTGCCAGCAGCAGTACCTCACTGCGCCCCTGGACTTTAGCAAAAGTTCTACGTACGACATGCCACCACTCATTCCGAACACACAACCGCCCATTTCCGTGCCTACGTCCAAGACATTTGAATTTTTCCCCACTCCAGCGGCGACAGTGATGCCAAAGGCAGCACAGGTTTCGGTCATACAACCAGTACCCACACCCCTATCCGTACAACAACAACAACAACAACTAAAAACTGCTGGCGGAGGCCAGAACACCCAAGACAAGCGCTCGTCACGCAAGCAGGCACAGCCCAAGAAAATACGCGCCCCGCCGGAGGTTATAGTGGCCATGCTGCGCGACAAGTACTTGAATCGCATGGTCGATAAGAAGCTGAGCTGCCGTACGTGCGCCCAAGACAAGCGGCGCGCTGCCACAATGCTCGTATTCAACTATCACACGAACGGGTCATTAGCGCTGCACAAATACTGGAAGCATTGTGCCAAGCAGCAAAGCTGTCGTTATTGCAAGCAGGCGTTCGGCCAGCGCACCAGCTTGATGTTGCACTATTGGCGTAGGCATGATGACGTAATGCAGAGCAAACGGCGAAGCGGTGTGAAGGAGATGGACAGAAAGCTGAAGAAGATGCCGAAGAGGGGAATGAAGAAGCAGTCTAAGCAGACGAAAAAGGCCAAGAAAGCAGGGTTGAGAGCATAGAGTGGGGTAGGAAATCAAAGATTTCACACATACGTAGGTGAATTATTTGAGTCAACTGTACAAATTAAAATTGAATACAGTTAGTGGGGGCGTAAAGTGTAGTTGAAGTGGAGACGTCTGTAGATGAATTGTGTTGCTTAATTTGAACATTTTAAGCTAAAATTATATTCGCGGGCAAAGTAAATTGCAGAAAAATGAATGAGGATTTTAACACATTGAGTGCCATGCAACGTGGCACTTTGTACGACACCCAATATTTTCTGTGGTGCGCATACAAAATTCGTGCGCTTTCATGCTACTCAAAAAAGTTTGGTCTAATTTGCATACCGCTGTGATGATCTCCACCATTCTTGTTCGGCTATACAAGACAAAACGGGGACCTGAGAGCGCTCAGAAATCAATTTATGCTACAGTCAAACTTCTATAACTCGACTCACCCATACGCAAAGAATATTTTCCACTTTTAAAGACTTCGGTTATGCTCGTAGAATATAAACTCGTAGAAATGAAACTTTACGAAAGAAAATAAGGGCTTCACTCAAAAAAACAAAAAAAAAACATACATTATTTAGGATTCTTCCAACGGAGTTCGACTTAGTGAAGCCTGTGCCAAGACTCTTATTCGAGTTATGGAACTAAAATTGAATGTCATTCGATTTAGTTCGAGTTATAGAAAACTCGAGTTGTAGAAGTTCAGGTTATCAAAGTTTGACTGTACTTTCACAGCGCGTTCTAACCAAAACCAACCTACTTTCTGGCTTTCAAACACTACTAAAAGTGGCCGCCTTCCGTCCTTGAGGTTTAGCACACTAGACAGCGCTATTTTACTGGGCCTATCGCCCGTCTGTACATCCGCTTGTGTAAACCCCAGTGCGTAGATGAAACAAACTTTTTTCTTCTAATAGCGGTTGTCACACACGCGCTCCCTCCGCTAACTCCGAGTGAATTTCTGTTATGAAAATACTTATCTTCTCATCGAAACGTCCATCTGGTGTTCGGTGGTGTCATAAAATTGTGGTGGTTGGAGATTCAGCTTGACCTAAGCGAAAAACCGCTATCCATTTTTGGGCGCTTAAATGATAACTTGCAACACGAAAACGCCCCTGCGCCTAAAATAACACATTTCACGTTTTGTTCTGCTTTGTGAGATGGCACACAAAAAATTCCTTACATTTAAATGCTAACTAAAAACATTTCCAAAAAACAAAAACAAAAACAATGTAACTGAACTTGCATACTTGTAATAAATTACTTACAAAAGTTAGCGCAGACTATGCTTTGAAAATGCAAATAAAAGACAGAAGTCGGAAGTCGGAAGACAGAAAACGGCAGAAGAAAGGACAAAAGTCACTCGAATGAAATTTTCTACATCAAAATATGAATTCATATATATAGTTAATTATGCAATTTTCAGTAATTTCATTTTCATTTTTTTGTTTAATTTTAAATTGACACTAAATGTACGTATTTAAGTTTCTTACTTTTAAGTTATAAAGTACCTGAAATAATTTTTCTTTGAAAACTTAAAGGAAAAGAAGTAAAACTGCGAAACTGCAGCTCAGCTTAAATTAATATTCATTATATACTCGTATATGTTAAATTTTAAATAATCTACAATATTGTATTGTATTTTATTGTATTTGGCGCCATCCAAATGAAATCGTAAAAACGCATAATGCAGTTAGCAACTAAATACACACACACTCCCTCCCATACGCGCGCATGCAACAGGCACGTTCGCCTGCATGTGTGTGTTTAGGCAGTGTTTACACGAAGCTTTAAGTTGCTAATTTCGTTGAAAACAAAAAGCAAATTATAACAGAAATATTTATAAACTTTAGTGGAAGTGTTAGCCTCGTTGAGTGGCTAATTTTTGTGAGAATTTATTTAATTTTTGTGGTGCGAAGAGGAAACTGATTAAATACATTGAATTTAGTTTGCCATTTGTTAAAAAAAATACCAAAACACAAGAATCACACACATACACACGCATAACAAAAAGTACTTACATAAAGTACTTTCTTTACTACACAAAAACTAAAAAAAAAACGAAAAAATGCGACTAAAATAAGTCTTTTTGCCATGGGTCTGCATTATTATTGAGAATACAAAGTTCAGAAATATTCTGGCAAGTTTTGTAATTCACTTACGCGTGAATTTCATGGAAATTTTATAAACGAGTGGTTGGGCAGCATCGATGCTTAAAGTAGTAAATTACTCGAATCTCAGAAGTACGCGTGACTTCCCATCACTAATATACGCATTCACTTGCCAGTTGAGTATTTTATTAAAAACAAAAAGAAATTATTAGCTTAAAAAATTGTTTTATAAATGAAAAAATGAATTCCAATTTTTAGTTTGTTTTTTATACTCATTTTATACTCATACGTATTTTACTCATTTTATTTTAATTATTTTATTTTAGTCAACCTAATTATATTTGATTTTACCATTTAAGTCACCCTGAAGTGGCCTTTTTCTTGCAAGAAATATTATTTGAAGAAATTTTAATCAATACACTTATATGTATGTACGATTAGTAGTAATTGCAACGCATTATACTCATTTCAATTTGACGAAATCGTCAAGGAACTACAAAAAAAAAATTTATAAAAACCCATAAAAAAATTATAAAAAATAAAATACTTGATGTATTGTATGTAGCACAAGCGAAAAATGACTCACCATACGAAAGCGACTGAAAATGAAACAAGCAAATTATAATAAATTAAAATGCAACAATACAAACATGAAAAACATGAAAAATTACAAAACAAATCGATTTTAAGCAAAATATTTAAATGAAATTTCGATAGAAAAAGCGTATTTGCGAAGCGCTAGTAAAGTGAAGCACCCTAGTGTATAGTATAAAATGTTGTAAACGCCCTTTTGCAAATACAATACACAAAATTTAAAAAATCACCCAAAAGCTAATTAGGCGCATTTTGGCAAGAGAAGTAAAAAAAGTAAAATAAAAAATGCATAAAATTTGAGGTTAAGTGAAAATCCAAATTGCAAAATAATTCAATTTACAAAATTTAAGTTTAGTCAAAAGAACTTAAGTAAAATAAAGCGACGAAAAGTAGCGAAGAACAGTAGTGAAATGTGAAATGAATCCACATATTCGTATGTATATCGTAACGGTAATGGAAGCGGTCAAAAGTCATTTACATACATACAAAAAAATATCTACAAAACTGAAAAAGAAAAATTTACTACAGCGTCATTGTATTGCTGAGTACGATAACTGAATGTCAAAATATTTAGTTTAAATTATATTTCTCAATATTTCAAAATAAACATATTAAAATTAGTTTAAAGTAAAAATAAATAATCGGAGTTGTTAATGAATCTGGGTGGGGGAAAACGATTGATGTAGACTGCTTGGATTTAATGAAAGTCCAGGAGCAGTGATTTACTTGATCCATAAAAAGTGAGTATTTTTGGTTTTCACTCTATGCAATAACAATTAACAGCACGTTTCCACGGCAGTTGGTTCTACGTTACCGAAACGACCCGGAATTATGTACATATATCCGACCAATGAATGCCACTCTAGCAGCATTCCCCTTATGTAAGTAGTGGGAATGTTTATGCTACAACAACAAGCAATACCTTTTCTTTAGGCCCGAAACGGAATTGCAGTGAGACAGCGGGTAACGGGTTGACGGGTGGTGATCAACTGATCCACTTCCATCGGTTAAACACTTGCGACGGGACGGTTTTCAGCTGACATTTTGTGGTCATGATTCAATAATAAAAGGTTTGCTCAGTAAGCAGCTTTCTCATTCCCTCTTGACAAATCGGCTCCCTTAGCAAGACACTGGGTTGCTAGCTGTAGAAACTTTGACTTGTAGAAAAAACATTTCATTTTCAAAATGGACTACTTACGAGTAACAACTCGCTCATAAGTTTTCATCGGTACGTTCAGGACTATGGTAGTATGACATGGAATACATACCGCTTAAGTCAGGACATGATAGAGTATTTGACGCAATCCGAGGT
Organism: Anastrepha obliqua; assembly: GCF_027943255.1. Lineage (NCBI taxonomy): Eukaryota > Metazoa > Arthropoda > Insecta > Diptera > Tephritidae > Anastrepha > Anastrepha obliqua. The sequence goes on along the minus strand of NC_072895.1, from coordinate 87,017,333 downwards.
CGAGATGGAGAATTTACAAAGCTTTATTTCTTATGATGTGGTGATTTAAACGGAACTCATGTTTTGCAAAGAGCTAGCGTTTGCTAAAGAGTTACAGCAGCGATAATTATTGAATAGTCCCGACGCAATCGATTACATTACAGACCTCATTATAAAAAAGTTGGCAGAACTTGTTTCCAATGAACCCACCTTCCTATGGATGGATGAAGTGCCCAGAGGAGGCTTAGAAAAGCACAGTACCAGTATGAAAGGGCTTCTCATAAAAAACCATCTACCGGAATCGGCTTAAAACTGTAGGGCCTTCCAAATGTGGAACGCGCGCTACAAATAGGAGGAGGATCTCGGCGAAACACCTAACAGAATTGTACGTGCCAATTATTTATTTATTTTTAACAAAATAGTTTCATATTGGCGAAACTTCGCTATTGGTTTTAAATTTAAAAATTAATTCACAAAATAAAATCTTGGATTATGTGAAATAGTTTCTTGTTTTAATATTAGACTTGGCTATTTCCGCTAATCACTTCTATCTATACCATAATTAACCTTCAAATATTAATTAAAATTTATGTTTTAAACCGTTAGCAGTTTGTTTCCATTTAAGTAACAAAATACTATTTTGCTACCATTTCTCCCAAAAAGGATTTAATTTTTTCCTTTTTATGCATCTTCTTAAATACAACCTTTTGTAAGGGAGTGTCAAAAATCGAATGTCACTAGTGAGCAAACCTTTAATAATTGAATCATGTTTTGTGGTTACAATAAAACTAATTTTTCGTTTGCTATATTTGTGAAGGTACTCGTTGAAGTTCATTATTACAAAAACAAAAAAAAAACTTTTTTTTAAATTATTGATATTTTGCGTATTCTCCTATGCAAATCGAATATTATTTGCTTGTTATTTGCCCCGTGTTGTTTGTAAAAAAAAATTTTCATTAAGTATTCAGAGAAATAACCCTGAGCCTTCAACCCGTCGGAAAAAATAGAAATTAATGTAATTATTTTGGCGTAGTAAAAATAGTCGACGGCAAGAAATCCGTCCCCACCGCAATTCTGTGCAATTTCATGATATTTTTCTAATTTTTTAGTTTTGATTTTGAAAGCGGATATCCGTCCACTTAACATCTTACTTGGCAAGCCTATCGTAGAACCGATACCGTTTCCTGTGATGGAAACGAGGATGTCAGCATATTCCTTATTGATTTGCATTGCCATGTTCACAAACAGAGATTAGAACCCAGTTCCTGAGCTAAGTAAGATATCCAGAAGAAGAAACAGTCCAAAAATCCAAGTAATTTACTATTTAAAATAGAAAGAAAGAAAATAATAAATCAATCGTACAAACAAAATTTGTATGATGCCGATTAAAAACGTTTGGCGCGCAACAGTGACCGAATTTTTGGCAGTCAAAACGCTGTACTTTTGCCAAAGTTGTCAGAATTTCACAGCGAACGCGACTTTTTAAAAAATCGTGCAACACAGAGTATCGGAGTATAACTCGAAAAAACTGTAGCTCAAATCTCCTTTGGTTATACCCTCTCAATACGGACTTAACCTGTCGTTAGCCCACAGTTTGGGATCAGCTTATATCTCTTAGCCATAGCTCTTCGCTTCTAAGCACCTTGGTATCACTGTGTTTCACTTCTGATAAGCGCTAAGGTGATATCCAGCCGGACAGCAGGTGTCAGGGGGTATATAGATGTTAATTGTTTCGAGCTCGGCATCGTCTGACCAGACAGCTAATTCTTTAAATTTTAAGGTACAGTCCCTGCGGTTGGTGTGTTTATCGATAAAACGATATTGCATATTATGGTGAACTATAAACGCTAGGTCACCACCAGTATCTCGCTTGCCATTTTTTCGGTTTACGTTGCAACACTCTCTTGGAATTAGGGAGGAACTAGCGTTTGTCTTTTGGTCTGTTTTGTTTCTTGGACCGCAGTTATTAAAATACCATGACGGTTCATGTATCCGGTTATATTGTCAATCTTGCTCGAATCCGTTGCAGTTCAGTTGTAATAGCCTCAAGTTCCTCAGGATGAGAGCCGCGGTTCGGGATGTGAATAGTTGTTCGTTGTTATTGTTATTGTAGCAGCTTATTATAAATTGATTTTCGTCATTTAATTTTATGCTAACAACCAGATGTACACGGTGAAAGAAAAAAAATTCAGCTGGTCTACCGATACCAACTTTAATAGACTCGCCTTGGCCCCTATAGTGTATACAAAATAAAGGCAATTCACGATTTCATTATGCTATGTTTTTTATTTTTATTTATTTCTACGAAAGAGGTTCACTTAAGTCTAATATTTGAAAACGTCACTGAACGGTTCGGAAGTTAGCGCGCATCGAACACAACCACTGAAAGTAAAATAAATAAATAAAAGATATTTTAATTAATAAACTAATTTGTTTGAAAATAGTTCTTTCTAAAGAAGAAATTAGAAAGATGGGTTTTTGTCACAACTTAGGACAACAGTTTTTTTACAAGTGAAGCACCTAATTCTTATCCTGTACTTTAGAAATAGAACAGCTTTTTTATCAATGAATGCAAAATTTGAAGTTCTTAAGCCATTTTGAAACAATCGTTGCATATTATAGTGGTCTTTGAGTGTGTTTGTTTAGTTTCCGTCTAATATTATATAATATTGGGCAAGTAAAAAAATTCGCTACGTTCAACGATTGATCTTCTGGGGCGGAATCGTTGGAGTCACCGCTTTGCTTCTCCATTCGCTAATGTTTTAGACCAATTTTTTATGGACGCCTTCTCTACCTTTAAATGGCTGTTTAATATAATCCGTTATAATATATTCATCGTGATATGTGGCTCACTAAAGTCAAATAACGGAACATATCCAGAACTTTTTAGTTCATGTAATACTCGTATAACAGCAAGCGTGTAAATATTTATCATTAAAAATTTTTTATGCAAGTTTGACCTATGAATACAAAATAAGAGTTGAATGGTGGTTTTAAGTATATATCAGTAGTTTCGTTCCATTTGCTCCAACTTAAAGTCAAATTAAAAACTGCTAAGGTGTTGTCAAAAGCCCACAGAAATATAAACTTTTGGAATTCTGAAAAATCGTCCACTTACAGCGCTTGGTACGCTTCTTGTACATGATACGATATCCACATTCTCGGCAACGTATAGGATCGCGCGGGCGCATCTCGTTCTCATGATGACACTCTGTATATGACACAAAAGGATAATTTAAATAAGTACTGTGAAATTTAATGAATACTAAAACAATTTTGCGAGCACAGGTGCGATTTTTTAACCGCATAATTACGAAACATCGGTATGAAGTGTATCGGTGATTAAGGTTCTTCCTTCCAGTTTTATACTAGCTGACTTTTTACATACATATATATTTTTACATAAGTTCACTGAAGAACCATTCAGAATTACAGAAATCATTCGAAGTTATTGAAAAGCGTTCAAATAAAAAATATTAAAAAACCATTTTCTAGTAATTTCTACACAAGCCTTGCAAATTCGACTTGTGAAATAGTAATATTGCGTTTAAAAGTCGCCCGTCCGAAGATACATACATATGTATGTAGGAAAGCAACACCACGCGGGATTGCAAAGCTCGACACCTTTGCCTATAATTCACTTACCGCCACAGATATAGGTCATAGCCGTCTTTAACACAGTATCCTTAGAGCTGCTCTCGGACATGATTGTGCTTTTTGCAGATAGTCTAAATTCACAATTTCAATGAAATAACGAAATTTCACAAGTAGAAACAAGAAAGTGAATGCAATGAATTCTAGCGAAATCTGACAGCGTGTTTGTTTTGACAACAGTTTGGTGGGCTTGTTCGTTTTGTTGGATATTGCCACAATAGAGCTCCCACTTATTTTTATTTACCTTACGTTGTTCTCTGTACGAAATGCAGCAGAGCACCTTATAATGGTATTCATTTAAAAGTTGAAAATCCATGTAAACAACATAAATCATTTAAAAGTTAAAAAGCCACGTAAACAACATAAATCGTGTAAATAAGCGTTATGACTTCATTCATACAAATAAATTTATATTTCAAAGTATCCTACACAGCCTAATTCGAGGCTCAAGTATTACAACAAAAAATTTAATTGAACTGCACTCTGGAAATGTTAAGATAAAATTTAAAAAAATGTATGGGGAGAAATATGCAAAATAATGTTTTTAAGTTTTCTCAAGTTTATGTTGGGCTTCTGCAATATAAAAGAGTCATTTAGAAATTCAACAGTAAACATTAATATCAATTGCCATATTTGTTTTTTTGAAAAATTTCCAGTGCCAGTTAATTAAACTTAAGAATTTCTGTATGAAGATCAAGTAATTTTTGTTTTTCCCTTACTTTTGGGATTTTGATTTTCAGTACCATATTTGGCAATAACTTAGCTGATCGGTTAAAATTATACAAAACTTGCATAAGTGTTTTCATATAGTAATACATTCACATATAAATACGTGCTTAACTCCCAATCCGTAATTAAGCAACGAGATTTCCCATACAAAATATCTCTCCCAAAATCTGAGATTATAACCATATTTTTTGGCATACAACCCTGTGTTTTCTGTGTAATAGATAATTATTTTTACAATTATTAAGAAAAACGTCAAAGTAAAAACAAATTAAAATTGATGCCACAAAAGGTATTAGGTGTTAGGTATTACTAACTATGCGGACGAGATCTCAGACAAAACAAACAGACAACTACTGGATTGGACAGTGTACAAACAGCCCATAAACGACATTCATCGGGAGACTCTCACCACCTTCTTAAGCCCTGACCCCCGGATGCCGTTATCGGAGTCCAACCACCACCCATTGCAGACGAAGACTCCAACTTCCCCGAGTGTCCCGCGTAACCTTGGCACAATTACGTTCTGGATATTGTAGCAGGTTAAACTCCTACTTATCCAGAATCGACCCCGATATACTAAACATACATATGTCCTGCATGTGAAGGCACCCATCTCGACACTAACCACCTTTTCACATGCCCCGTTAAGCCCACTCATCTAACACCCCTCTCCCTATGGACCCAAGCCGTTGAAACAGCTAGTTTCCTGGGCCTATCGTTAGATGAGCTAGGCGAAGACGACCGGTGATTACGCTACACTGACAGGCCAAAGGTACTGCTACAACAACAACAGCAACAACAACTAACTATGCGTTCATATAACAGAAAAAAGGGTTTGTCCATAAACGTGAGTTTTTCTATTACTTATTATAAAATGTAATATCGAAATTCGAATGCGTAGTACTGCGATAATTTTTTGAAGCCTCAGTAAACGTCGTTTACAGATTTCCTCCATCTGTTTATTACTAGTAGCCATTTGCGCAGCTATTCCTTCCCCTAGTCTTTTCCTTACATAAACAAACCAAAAACTCCAAAATATTCCACCAAAGCAATTTCTATGAAGAAAAATCTTTCAATGCAGTGTTGACAGCTGATTGTCAATTTTGGAGATAATCTGCCAAATGTGAATGAGCAGATTAATTTTGGGGATTTATTGCTAATTACTGCATATGTCAACGTACTTTTAGCACCATCTATGCAAAAGTGAGTTGCGGGTGTGGCATCGTTTTTTTAGATAAATTGAAAATAAATAAGTATGGCACCACCGTCGTATCAGCTGTTGTACTGTACTCTCTCAAGAAAGTAGGCAATTATATTTTATTGTAAACAAATATTATCGGTACAGAAGATACTCAATTCCAAAAGGATAAACAATGAAAAATAAACGTTTGATGCATCCACGAAACATATTTCGAACGCCACCGGACTACACAGCTTTGGCAATCAAGTACAAAGATTTCCGAAAAGTTTGCAAACTTGTAAGTTTTCACAATAATGCGGGAAACTTCTTATTATTATCGTCCCATTGCAGGAGCTCAATGGAAAAGTATCCATCGATTACCGCAATGAATCCACATTACGGGCACTCACACAAATGTTGCTGCAAGAATACTTCCAACTGAAAGTGGAATTCGCGCCTGGCAGTCTCGTACCCACTTTGCCTCTTCGCTTAAACTACATTCTTTGGCTGGAAGATCTGCTCGTACCACTTAAACTTGCAGCAACGGAAGATGTTCGCGGTATAGATATAGGTTTGCTACTATATTTTTATTTGACGTGTAGAATACATAATTTCTAATTTCCAATAGGCTGCGGTTCTTCCTGTATTTACACGCTGCTGGCGGCGCGAAAAAATTCCTGGCACATGTACGCGCTCGAATCGAATGAAACCAATCTTACTTATGCTCAGAGCAACGTAACAGCTAATAAATTGGAGCATTTAGTGGAAATTTTCAAACAGACTGATAAGCAAGTCGTCTTTAGAGACTTTTTCAACTCCAAACCGGATGTGACATTTCACTTTTGCCTTTGCAACCCACCATTCTACGATTCTACACTGCCCAATCCTTTTCATGCCAACACAAGGAATGAAGACAAGCGTACACCGCCGCATAACTGTCACACAGGCTACGATGAAGAATTGGCTTGCGAAGGTGGAGAGGTGCGTTTTGTGCAGCGGATAATTGAAGAGAGCGAATTGTACCCACAATGTGTTTGGTACGTATGTGCGTGTAGTTAGATCGTTATTTTAACGTTAAATGAGAGCTAACAGTTTGTGTAGTATGAAGAGAATTAATGTTTATTATCATTTAATAGCGTTTATACGACGATGTTGGGACATAAAAGCAGTGTTGGCAGTATTTTAGGAGTTTTGGATAAAAAACAAATTAAAAACTACACTACCACAGAATTTTGCCAAGGGAATACAACACGTTGGGGCATAGCTTGGAGTTTTAGTACTGATTTCAGCCTGAATACAAATAAAACAACTAACGAATCAGCATAAAATTTAAGCCGGCAAAGCTATTAGAAAATTCCAAATATACTAAGTAAATATTTAATAAACAAGGAGATACTAATGAAAATAATATCTTTCCAAAATCATACATATTTAGTTAGACAGAATGTGATGTACAATTAACTACGTATTTAAAACAAAACTGTGGCGGTACGCCTCATATTAAAAACGATCTCGGTATATATTTTTCATGCTATATCTTTCCATTAATGTTGGTTGTTTTTAAAACGAAAATTTTGCTTTGTATTCCGCGATGATAACCTACCTATATTGTTATAAAGTAAAGTAATATAAAATAATAATTTTAGGGTGTTACCGTAGGTTTCACCCCTGCAGACACCTGCTTGAGCCCGAGCCGCCTCCCAGGCACGTCAGGAGACACCTCCTCGACTACGCTGACGAACTCCAGGACAAAACTAACCGAGACCTACTGGACCGGACAGTATTTAGACAGTCAATAAACGACATTCACCGGGAGACCGTTACCACCTTCATGAACTCCCGTCCCGTGAATGCCGTAATCGGAGTCCAACCACCACCTATTGCAGATGAAGAGCTCCAGCTTCCCCGCGAGACTCGTGTAACACTGGCACAATCACGTTCTGGATACTGTAGCAGGTTAAACTCCTACTTATCCAGAATTGACCCCGACATACCAAACACATGTCCGGCATGTGAAGGGACCCCGCACGACACTAACCACCTCTTCACATGCCCCCTCAATCAGACTCATCTAACCTCCCTCTCCCTCTGGACCCAACCTGTCGAAACAGCATGTTTCCTGGGCCTACCCCTAGATGAGCTAGACGAAGACGACAGATGATATACCTACACTGACAGGGCAAACTATGCTGTTAAAACAACAACAAACAACAAATAATTTTAAGTAAAAGTGAAGGAAAGATTTTAATTCAATTTGTGTCGCTATTTATAGAAGAAAATATAGCCACAGTGCGCCTGGGAACACAAAGGGATAAATCTATTTCCCTAAACTATTTATACAGGGCCCGCCATCGATCGTTACGGATTTGATCGGATGCTGTTAAAAACAACAACAAACAACGGATTTGAACTAGGTATTATTTGAAGAATGGTAACACTTAGCTGTCATCTGATTTCTGACAGAAAATTAGTTCTATTCTTCCGCTGAACGAAAATGGTTGTGTATACGCTCAAAGGACCGACCACCCAATGCGTTTTCGCTTTGCTTCATGGACTTGGGATCGACTTGAAGAAGATGAAGACTTTTACCGAAAAATCATCTTTTCGGATGAAGCTCATTTCCATCTCGGCGGGTATGTTAACAAGCAAAATTGCCGCATTTGGGGCTCAGAAAACCCGCATGCACTCGAAGAAAAGCCGATGTATTCACAACGAGTCACTGTTTGGTGCGGATTTTGGTCGAGAGGCATCATTGGTCCATTTTTCTTCGAAAATGAGCGAGGAGTGGCTGTAACCATCAATGGAGAGCGTTACCGGACCATGTTGAACGAATTTTTGTTCCGAGAAATTGAAGAGGAGGATATTGGTGGCATTTGGTTCCAACAAGATAGCGCTACTTGCCACACAGCGAATGCTACGATCAATCTCTTGCGCACTGTCTTCGAAGATCGCATTATCAGCTAAAATTATGATATCGTTTGGCCGCCTCGGAGCTGCGATTTGACGCCGTTGGATTATTATCTTTGGGGTGCCGTCAAAGACTAGTGTTATGCCAACAAACCAGCAACAATTGATGCACTGAAGACCAACATACGCGATGTCATAGCTGAAATACAGCCGCATACAATCGAAAATGTGTTGAAAAATTGGACCGATCGTATGGGATGGTGCATGGCTAGCCGAGGCAGCCATATGAATGAAGTTGTGTTCCATCATTAACCGGAAGGATCGTACTTCAAAATAAAAAAAAAACAGTTTGGAAAAATATTGAGTAGTTTCTTTTTTATAGCATTTTTAATTCCGTAAAGTTATATGGCGGACCCTTTATAAGTCATATGAGCCACAAATATCATAGCTGTGGAACAGTTTATGCGGCAGAGAGCAGTTCAGCAGTCAATGAGCAGCCACCTCCACTGGATCTAAAAGAGCCACAGGACACGTTCATTGATAATCTGAAGTGAAACCGATTCCTGATTCATTGTACTCATTTCTTCCGTTTTCTCCACAAGAGCGGTGTCTACGTCAGTGGCTATTGCTGTTGGCGAATTATTCTTTGAGTCTAATGGCTTAAGTCTTAAGTCTCTTCAGACTCTTCGCGCTTATCCCTGACATGATTAGTGTTTGATCTGCTGCACCAGAGCTAATGGCAGTCAGCACATTGGTATTTGGAGTAGATAAACACTCACTCATATGCCTAGTTTACTAGCTCCAAGTAGAAACTTTTAAACCACTGCCTATAAGTGAAAATGGCCACCGATAGATTTACAACCACATGGAGGTCTGGAGCAGTGTTAGTGTCAGAAACTCCGATAGACTCAAATGGAGAAGCATCGAACTCGGTTTCATTTCAATTACCCTCCTAACAAGCATCTCATCATGTTGTTAGACGTTGTTGTTGTTGTAGCAGCAACTGTGCCCCGTCAGTGAAGTAGAATCACCGGTCGTTTTCGTCTAGCCCATCTAATAGTGGCCCAGCAAACTTGCTGTTTCGACAGGTTGGGTCCAGAAGGAGAGGGGTGCTAGATGAGTGGGTTTGATGGGACATGCGGAAAGGTGGTTAGTGTCGTGCGGGGTGTCGGAAATATGTTTAGTATGTGGGGATCGATTCTGAATAAGAAGGAGTTTAACCTGCTACAGTATCCAGAACGTAATTGTGCCAAGGTTACGCAGGTCTCTCGGGGTAGCTGGACCTATTCATCTGCTATGGTTGATGGCTGGACTCCGATAACGGCATTCGGAGGCCGGGAGCTTAAGAAGGTGGTAAGAGTCTCCCGATGAATGTCGTTAATTGTCTGACTGTATACTGTCCGATCCAGTAGTTGTCGGCCTGTTTTGTCTTGGATCTCGTCCGCGTAGTTAAGGAGGTGTCTCTTGACTTGCCTGGGAGGTGGCTCAGGCTCAAGCAGGTGTCTGCATGGGCGGGACCTGTTGTTAGACGAAATGCTGCGTGCTGAACCTAAACGGCCATTATTGGCCGTGTTTTCACATGCACTGAATTAACGGAGCCAGATTGCCGGGTTTGTCTTGAGTATGATGACACGCCTGAGCATGTTTTGTGTGATTGCAACATTTCAACTCTTACTATGTAGGTCATTTACCAAAGGCTTTGTAGAGTTCATCTTAGTTGGCTTTTGGCACAACCAGAATTAGGGATGTGTATCGCAAGTTCCCTAAACTGAACAGGGTAGTGAAAAACCTGTACGGAGACCATTTGGCATGGTAATGGTAGGTACGCGGAATTAGTATCCACACATCTAACTCCCCTCTCGCATCGGCACCTGTTGTTGTTGTTGTTGTTGCAGCATAAACCTTTCCCATACTCTCATACGGGAAATGCTGCTGGAGTGAAAGCCCATGTATGTATATATAGATGGCACGTACATCCTTTTTGGGTGTTTGGCCGAGCTCCTCCTCTTATTTGTGGTGTGAGTCTTGATGCTGTTCCACAAATGGAGGGACCTACAGTTTCATGCCGACTCCGAACAGCAGATATTTTTTTATAAAGAGCTTTTTCATGGCAAAAATACACTCAGAGGTTTGTCATCACCTGCCGAGGGGCGACTGCTATTAAAAAAAACTTTTTCCTAATTTTCGTGTTTCATCGAGATTCGAACCTACGTCGTCTCTTGATTCCGAATGATAGTCGAGCACCTAATGAGAGTCGCTGTATATAAATCCGTGCCGGTCCGGTAATGTAGAACCGACTGTCGTGGGAACACTCTGTCGAAATTGCGTGTTTCCTGGGCCCTCCACTGCTTAGAGCCGACATTCCTATTCAGAGTTTACCCCGATATATTAAACATATGCCCGCTCCTCGCTTAACACTCATCGTACCGGTGTATCACGTTTACATATTTTTACCGCAACCGGCCATTTGACCTGTTATGAAATAATTGTTTTTTCAAAACAAATTTGTAATTTTTTCTAATACATAATTAATATTTTCAAATAACAATAAAATAATAAATCATACATTTTAATTTTTTTGTATTATAGGTATAACACAAAGGGTATAGGTATATAAACAGATTGTTGCCGTCGAAAATACGTCCTATAGTTTTTTTTGGGAAATTGCATCCATTAGTCGGATTCCATTCTGGTAACATAGAACTTACTGTCGTAGGAGTGTTCCTAGCTCATCGATATTGCCCCTTTCCTGGGCTTACCGTTGTTTGATGGCTTGGACGACGACGTGTTCACCGCTCTAAGGGTGCGGCCAGAGTGAACGCTGAAAGCCGAGCCGAGATTGTCAGTGCGATAAAGATTGTCAGTGCGATAAAACTGATTACATACAAGTCAATACAAATAAGCTTGTGTATAACACAGTGAGCGCCGACAAGAGCAGAGAGCAAAGCCGATGAGTGCGAGAAAACAATTTCAAAGCGTTTTGCTCGCTTTTTTGGATTGTTGATGTTTACTTTTTAGAGTGCAGTTGTGTTTTTAACACACTTTTATTAGGTCGGGTTGTATGTATGTATGTATGTATGTATGTAACGGAATCTTTGAGCTTAATTTTCACTGGCTTCTAAAAATCTGATCGACTTGAAATTTTGCACACCTATCAAGGACCGATGACAATGCAATAATTTGATAAAAGTTTTCCATTATCCTTATTAGGATTGTCAGGATTAATATTTTCTTTTTTTACCTGTGGGCAAAAAGTAAGGTGAATTTGGTTGTAAAATGAAAAATCTTTATTTATTCTTGTAAATCAATTTCATCCCCTTCAAAATAATCCCCTCTCGATAAAATACACCTATGCCAACGATTTTTCCAATCCCCGAAACATGCCAAATAGTCCATTTCCGGTATAGCCATCAGCACCTTCTTCGATTCAGCATCTATCTCCTCAATCGACTCGAAACGCGTTCCCCGGAGTGACCTCTTGAGTTTTGGGAATAGCCAGAAGTCACACGGAGCCAAATCAGGCGAATACGGTGGTTGCGGAACGATATGCGTGGAATTTTTGGCGAAATAGTCACGAAGAACGAGTGCAGTGTGAGACGGTGCATTATCGTGATGCAAAAACCAAGAGTTGTTGGCCCATAATTCTGGTCTTTTTAGATGAATTGCTTCACGTAAACAACGTATAACGCTTAAACAATATTCCTTATTAACAGTTTGGCCAGGTGGAAGGAATCCATAGTGCACCACACCACGAAAATCGAAAAAAAAACTGGCCAATGGAGTAGGGTAGCCGTTTCTCAGGCTCCCTCCACGAAATAAATATAAGATAAATCATTATGTAAATGATAAAATTCACCAAATTCATTCCTTTTTAGTGTAATTGGATGTTTTCCAAACTCTTTTGTGTTAATAATTGCATTAATCACACTAGGAGAAGCAAAATACTCTTCATCAGATGAATCCATTACCGTGTACAGCAATTTTATAAACACAAATGAACAACAAAATTAAATGACATAAGAGCAAAACACATGGAATAAACAAAATTTCAGCGCTGATTCTCGCATTCACTGTGTTATATACAAATTTTCTTCTCGCATGAAAATAAGCGTCAATAAGCTCGGCTCGGCTCGGCATCAGCGTTCACTCTGGCCGCACCCTAAGCAGGGTTTTGTTAACTGCTATAGGGTGGGCCATGTAAAATTTGCTTTTTGAATCGGCTATAAAAAAAAAACTAATCAATATTTTTTCAAACAGTTTTTTTATTTTGAAGATTGAGCATTGTCATTTATGAATAAAAAATAATATCGTTCAAATGACTGCCACGACTGGCTTTACAGTAGGCCATTCGATCAACCCAATTTTGGAGCACATTTTCGATTGTTTGGGCTCCAATTTCATGAATGGCAACTTCGATTTCGTGTTTTAAAGCATCAATCGTCTCTGGATGGTTCGCATAGCATTTGTCCTTAACGGCTCCCCACAAAAAATAGTCCAACGGGCTTAAATCACAGCTCCGAGGCGGCCAATTGATATCGGAATTCAAAAACGGTAGCCAAAAGTTCGAGTGTAACTTTGGCAATGTGACAAGTTGCACCGTCCTGTTGAAACCAAATGTCGTCCATATCATCCTCTTCAATTTTTGGGAACAACTCGTTGAGCATGTCACGGTAACGCTCGCCATTTACTGTAACCACGGCTTCTCGCTCATTTTCGAAAAAAAAATGGCCCGATGATGCCGCCAGACCAAAAAAAGCACCAAACAGTGACTCGTTGTAGATGCATTTGCTTCTCTACAGTAACGTGTGGATTTTATGAGTCCCAAATTCGACAATTTTGCTTATTGACGTAGCCACCGATTTGAAAAGCAGAAACGAAGAAGAAGACTCAAAACTTTGGAAACAGGTTTTCAATATTTCCCAATTTTGTTCAAGCGTATAGCGTCCCATTTCGTAAATGTCAAACCTTTAAGTAAATTATGAACACATTTGACATGCCATTTGTGTTACCATTCTCAAAAAATAGGTGGTTCAAAAAGCAAACGCTATATGGCCCACCCTGTACAACAACTACGAATTATGGAGGAAAAAATATTATTTTGGTCGCAGTGCCTCTTAGAGCAAGATCCAATTTTATACTTACATACATATATATTATATTTATTTACTCAGCAAAATCATTTAAAAAATATGCACAATTCCTATTTTAGTTTTTGTGTTTTTTATTAGTTTTATTACTTTCACTAAATTGCTGTTGTTAAGATTTTACTTCAAATGTTTCTTTATATTTAGTTTCCTTACAATTTGCGGCTTGACAATTTTAAGTTTTTCTGTTTGGTTGATTCAAACCTTGGTCAAATTTGTGTTAATTTGCTTTTTCAATTAAAAATTGAATAAGAGTTAGAGATAGAGGCCATGCCTATGCGCCACCAATGAATAAGCAGCGTGTAAAAGTTTCTGATTTTTTGTTATTTGTTGTGTTGCTGGTGAATTGGAAAATGTTTGCTTTTTCAACATACCATTAAATACTATTATTACAGTAAAATACATTGTGGTATTGAATTTACATTGTCTGTTTGCTTAATGAATTTCAATTAAAAAATTTGTATCAGTTAATTAGTGTTAAATATTGAAAAGAAATAAATGCTAATATTGGTAAACAACAAGAGTAAATACAATTAACATTTGCTGAGTCATCAGTTAAATGAAATGTTTTATTGTTATTTGTATGTGGGTGTCTATTAGTGTACAGAAGAGTCAAATTCTTTTCAACGGTGATAGTTTTAATAATTGTTGTTTTTATATCTATGCTCTCCTTTTCCAACAAATACATGTGTACTATTTATGTAAATGAATATAAAATTAGCTGTGCTGTTTTTAACATTTTCTGCAAATTTTCTGTTACCTACCTCAAAAATGCTAATGTTGTTTGCAGACACACACTCACTTCGTATGCCTTACATATGAATGAATGTAGGTGAGGTTGTCGAGTGGAGTGTGTGTGGGAGTGAACAATTTTAAAGCAAAACATTAATATTTGCATTGTTTTTGTTGAAAATGAAATGTCTTCTTTAATGTAACCATTTTATGTTCGCCAGCATTTGGGGAGTGTAGGAGGCGTGCCAAGATTTATATGTATTTACTTTAATGTTGGCATTATTTTTTGCTTGTTTGCTTACATTGGCCTGTGTGTGTTCATTTACAATGAAATACATATGCATTTATTTCAATTGAAGTTTAGTCGTTTTAGTTTTGGTACAACATGTTTTTGTTGCTATTACTCTTGTAAACATTATTTTATAAATATTAATTACTCTTTGGTATTTGTTTTTTGTTTTATCGATTATGCACTTTTTTGTGTGCGGAGTTAATTTTTTCACTGTAGCTTGAAAGAAAATATTAAACTTTTTTGTTTGAAATTGCTGTTATATAATAATTTTACTACAATTTTTTTTGTTAATTTTTGTGTTATTAAAAGCTTGAGAGCACGTTGCTTTGAATAAAAAAAAACATAAAAAAATCAAACTCGTTTGAGCGAAAAATCTGCATGCATAAAATTTACAAAACAAAAAAAAAAAATAAACTAAATTCTTTTGAAAATTCAGTTCCTAAAAACGCAGCTTACCAAACGCATGTCCAAATGAGAAGGAGAACTCGCGCTAAGAAAATCGCTTCCAAAAAAGCTGCAGATATCCGATGAGAGAACAGTGGCTGTACGAGTATAATTACAGCAAAGAACGTAGGTTGGTAGAGGAGCCTCTTTTATGCTCTTTTAAGAGTAAAAATGTCCCACAGGCATCAGTAATGGCTAAAATAATACCGAAAATTATTTTAAATGGGATTTTCTTTCTGAAATAAATTAAGAATTAATCTTTTCGACTGCTAAGGAATGCCAATTCGTGAAGAGAGAGAGAGAGAGCAGTGAAAGTAGAGCGGCAAGTGTGGTCGACATGAATAATATAATAAGATTGCGCAGAGAGTGAGAGATAATAATTTCGCTGTCGCGTAATTTTAGATGAGCGGTGAGAGTGGGCAAAAATGTTAAAATAGCGAACTTTTTTAAGCAAATATAACAAGTTTGGCTGGATTAATGAAAATATGGAAGATTATTAAAAGGAGTACAAAAATAAAAGAGTTGTTTGTTAACAACAAATATAAGCAAATTTCTAAAGTCGGCTCAGCAACGTGATTCACTGAAAACTCCAATTTAATCTCAGTTAAGGGATTTTCAGATAAAGTTTCTCCGTTACTTAGCGTTCATATTGCTTTGGCAACAGACAATTGGTTTACTCTCACCCTTTCATGAGACGGTGAAGGGAACTCAGAACACAACGCGATGACGGCATATGCACAGGGCTGGTTTTACTCAAACATACTCCCTTTACATTCTCCTTTTGGTCCACACTGTCGGTCCATCGGCCCAAAACAGTCTGCTATTGGGCTACTTTCAGATAAGTCTGACATGTTCTCTGTTCGCTTCACTGCTCTAAGAAGGGAAATGGATCAGACACTCTGCCTAAATAGCTTTAAAACAAATCTGTCGCCAATTTTTTATTATTATTGTTATTTTTATTATTATTATTGTTATTATTAATTTTAATGCTGTTCTAAAATGCATTTTTATAGTTTTTAGAGCAGGAAAGTTATGTTAAGACTAGGCGCTCTTATTTCTATGTCCACTGCTGTAGATTTCAGAAAATTTAGAGCAATGAGTCCAGTAAAAATATTTTGAAGTCCTTCAATTTGGCTGCTACATTTTCTTAAACAAATTTTAAATTTTGCAGCTAAATATTTGAAAGTATTATTGCTGAATCAAAAATAGCTTTAAAGCTCTCCGAGCTTGCAGTGATGTTCAAATTTGTATTAAAATAACTACGGTAGAAATGTATATGCAATCATTTTAATGAGATTTTAGTACAAAAAAAAATAATGTAAAATGTTAAAGTATAAAAGTAAAAGTATAAAAGTTTGCGGCAATTCCATTCCATTTTATTCAAATTGGGGATGCATTGTTTTTTAATAGAAAATTCAGATTCGAAATGTATGAGAACGTTCTCTGTTTTGAAATTATGCAAGCTAAATTAATGAAAATGTATCTGTAATTACAAAAAAAGACTAAAAAAATATGTAAGTATTCGAAAAAATTCGAAGCAGTCATCAACAAATTTTTCATTCAGCAAACATTTTTCTTTTTTTAATTTTTATTTTGGCTCAAAATGCAACTTGCTCTCGATTGTAATTATAATTGCTTAGCCATATAAGTTTTAGTGAAATTCGCAAATAAAATTTCAATCCCAATCTAAGGTCAACTACACAATTTTGGCAAAGCTTTTGATTTTACCTGATGCAACTCTACAGCCGTCACAAGCACAAGAGCTGGCAAAACACTGCTGTACTATAAAAAATACAATTTGTATTTATTTTTTGCTACTTCAGTAAATTAATTAATATTTTCTTTACAGATTCATACAAATTTTAAGCTAAAAAAATGTATTTGAAACCCCGCACCAGCTCACCACTGCCACTAAAAATATTTTCCTAAACAAAAATTGTACAAATTTGCGTTTGCTTGCTCAAATAAATAAAAAATATATATATTTTTTTATTTTTGTTGCATGTTATGAAATTTAAGAAGCTTCGAAGTTTTACAAGAAACTAATTTTTGGGCATTTTTTGGTTTTGTAGTTCCAATTCAAGTTACAAGCTTTGTTTTATTTTATTTTATTTGACTTCAATTTAATATTTGTTTAACACTTCTCTTTTGCTATTAAATTTTTTTCAACAATTTATAATTATTTTATACTTCAGCTATTTAAAACTTTTCTCCCAGTGTATTATTCTCTGTATGGCAATCTTTGTATACCTTCTTTAAATCTCAAATGTTGTTTTTTTTGCACGAAGGCCGTGACTTATTTCTTTATTACTTTTTTATTTGTATTTTTTTAATTCAAATGGTATTTACTTAGCTGATTTTTTTTTTAAATAATTTTTGCTTCATATTTTATTATTTTCGCTTTATGCTCCCTCTCTGTGTTTTGTTTTGTTGTTGTTTTTTTTTTTAAGTTTGTTTTCCTTCTTCAACATTGTTGATATTGTGTGCAGATAGTAGGCAAAAAATTCTCTTATTCAGCTGTTCCTATGTCCTTGCGAATTTTGTGGCCCCGGAAGGAGGCTTGAATTTTAGTGGCCGCCTTATTCAATTCCGGATCGCTTAGATCAATGTCCAATTCTTCAGCCACCTTCTTGGTGATCTCCTGTATGTCGACATCGTCAGGCGCGTCTTTGGTCACGACTTTGCGTGTCAAATGCCCACGGAAGGCTGCCTGAATTTTCGCAGCTGCATCGCACAGTTCTGCAAAGAGGAGAGAAAAAGTTTTTTTGTATTGCAAGTTAAAATTCATACCGCCAAAATTTGTGGATTATGAAAAGTTTGAAAAATGAGATTTCACGTTTTGCTAAATTTATGGCCTGAGCCCGCCCCATTTGTATTGCCTAAAACTGCAAATAGAATTACGTTAAGGTTGGCTTAAAGTACATTACTCTCCATCTCCATACTCTCTCAAATACATACTCTCTCAAATACATACAACTGCTACTCATGCACACATTGAAGTTTGAAGCTCAGTGCCCAAAAAAGTTACCTACCCACCACTACTACTGCTGCTCTGGACATTTAATACCGCGCCCGCATCACTATTTGTTCACCACAAACAGACAACTTAAAGGCAACGCGCGGGGTAAAAATAAACTTTCTGAAATAATTCATTCTTGTCGTGACAGTGCATGTGCAGTGTTGTTTCGGTGTAGAGTTAACGGCACAAACTCAGACTTTAATTGCGGCAGCAGCTTGCTGGTGGCCACTATATAAAAAGTTGCACTGCCACTTTAGCCCGAATCGCACTCACATGGCACCGTGGTAAGCTATAATTTGCGTTTACTTGGGAAAAAGTTGTCGAACAGCTCAAGCAGTAGACTGGTCTCAGAACTGGTTCTCGTTGGGTACGGACTACAACTATATATATATATATATATTAGGCCGGGTCGATTTGTGAGGAGGCAAAAAAATCGCCCATTGCTCTGTGAAAACCATATTCTAGGGATCAAAATAAGAAACTTTGCCAAAGGAACCATACCTCTAAAACGAATTCTGATGTCCCCCAATTTGGGTCGAACTTTTTAGTTTCTTTTCTATAACTCACTTAAATTAATTTTTTCAATTACATATGTTCTGACTAAATAATAGATATTATTATAAATAAATAATAAAAATTATTATAAATAAATAAAAATGAAGAAAAAACATAGCCATTTAGCTGATTTTTTCATGTAAAGGCCAAAAATAGTGATATTTTTTAATTGGGGGACATCAGAATTCGTTTTAGAGGTATGGTTCCTTCGGCAAAGTTTCTTATTTTGATCCCTAGAATACGATTTTCACAGAGCAATGAGCGATTTTTAAATCGACCCGCCCTAATATATATATATAATTGGCGCGTAGACCCTTTTTGGATGTTTGGCCGAGCTCCTCCTCCTAATTGATGTTGTTTCCCAAATGGAGGGACCTACAGTTTCAAGCCGACTCCGAACGGTAGATATTTTTATGAGGAGCTTTTTCATGGCAGAAATACACTCGGAGGTTTGCCATTGACTGCCGAGTGGAGACCGCTATTAGAAAAAACTTTCTTCATTTTGTTCTTTCGCCGAATTCTGAATTCTGAATGGTAGTCACGCGTCAACCCATTCGACTACGGCGGCCACCGGACTACGACTACTTGGGAGTAATCACGTTTGAGAGCCTGTAACGAGAGCAGTATCCACTTTTTGTTTCTCAGAATTATTTGTCGAGTTGACGCGATTTTAGCGGTTTATTAAAAATTTTTTGTTTCCCAAATTATTTAATTGCTGTAAAAAAATTCTTTAATTGCTCTCCATAAATGTTCGGAGAGTGCCGCTAAAGTGATACTCTTTCGCTGGTTATAAATCCGTTTGTTTCTCTTGCAATTCTTACATTGAAAACTAACCTCCTTTTTCATTGTTGTGAGCAGAAATTGCCTAGTTTCACACTACCCCCACAGTTCTCTGCCATTAGTCTCTAAAATAACGTCGAAGCAAAATGAATCTCAAAATTCTTCATTCGTAGCAATTTTGTTTTCTCTGACGCTTGGAAGGACTGCATTCAAAAATTAACTCGCTATTTAGAAAAAATAGCATTTTGTAAAATGCGTGGAACAAATGAGGAAAGTAATGCAACCCGTGTTGAGCTGCATCAGGGCTAAGAAACCTTGTTGGGTCAAAGTGAGCCTCGTGCCTTTGGAGCCTTTGCCTGTTGGATACAAATTATTCTGCCTGGTAGGCTTAGATTCGGTTAGGCTACGATGAGGAATCCACTTGTGAGACCTGAAGGCTCGTTGTGATACCACCAATTTGGACTGAAGTTCTCCCTTTATTTCCCATTTGCCAGCCATCCACAGAAGTAAGAGTTTCGCCAGCGAGCAAGAGCGGGACAGTAGCAGTAGCAGTGTTCAACACTCTCAACTTTCTCGTCGTTTCTGCAGCTGCGACAGAAGTCATTAGAAGGAAAATCCATTGGTTTCCCAGTCTTTCCATTAGCCTGTGTCCGGTGATGATACCAACTACTGTACTAATGGAAGGCGAGTCTAAATTGATGAGGGACCTATGTAGTTCTGTGTTTATTCCTTCTCACAAGTGGGCTCCGCGTTCCATCTACTGCTGGCTTGCGCAATGTAGACTGACCTGGTTCAGACCTTGCATGGGGATAAAGGTATGCGCACAAACTGGACAGAATTAACTGATTTAAGATCAGTTTCCCTCCCAGCCAGCTCATATGCGATGCAATTTCCGGGAATGTCTCCTTGTCTAGAGACCAACACATCGTTCGTGGTGCATCACTTAACCCGTTCATTTAGAAAGGTCTGCTTTCGATTGCTACATGGAAGACTCTAAATGTATTTACTTGGAAAAAAAATCATGAGTTCTAACCTCTAAACGGCATTCATGGTTACCAAGTAGTGTTAAAAGTTTAGCAAATGCAAGATTTGTAAGCTCGTACGGACATCCACAAATCGTGTATTATTCTTGTTGAGGAGCTCTTCGCTAGTGAGCTGAAAATAAGTGAGCACTGCGGGGGAAGAATGGTATAGGCCCATAGGTAGTAATTTAGAGAAAATCTAAAGCTTGTAAGCTGTACCGATTTTCGCCACCGTAGGCTTTGTTTTCTCACGATTATAAATACAATGCTATCGCTTTTCCCATAACCTAATTTTCATTAGATAGAAATTTTATTATTCCACCGACTCTTAAATAATAACTGGAAAAGGGGACTTGGAAGTTCTCCACGACATTCGGTTCTACGTGAAGGTATCGACCGGGACTTATAGCCGGCCAAGAACTATCACCTCCACAACAAAAACAACAACAACTTCGAAACTTGGTACTTCTGCTGTGTTCGTGGGCATACTAGTCTTCATCCCTCATACCCTGGAAGCTGAATTCAAAGATCTTTTCATGATCCGGTCTAATATCGCCCAGCTACCGCATTCGCTATGTTCTTACGGTTTTATTTTTCTTATGTTATAATATTATGTAAGAAGCTTACATAGTTTATGATCTTTAGATGGCCGCCGCCAACGCTGGGATCTCCATTAGTGAATACCTAATTCTGATTAAGGAAAATTGAGAGAGAAGGCTGCATTGTGTGGTTAATTCCTTTATAAACTTACATGCACTTTTGATGAGCCTGGGAAGTTTGACAGGAGGGGCAGAAAGTGGCTGATCTGCCATGGATTGTGGCATCAACCAATCTGACTAGCAATTGTAACTCATCCCTTCTCAGCTTGATAAGGAATTTCCCTACCTGTACTATTCGGCTTTATCAGGAAGCAATAATTGGGTAAGCTGCAGATCTACGTACACTTTACCAATATATCCGAAAGTCTTTTATACTGAACGCTACAGTTTTCTTATATCCACATAATTTCCAGCTTGTACTTCTTCGCGAAAAAACGCAGCTTTAGCTTATATTGCTGAATAGTTTTAGAGCAAACACAGGCTTTTCCCAGTATCTTCAGGGCAATGTTGCTATAGCCTCTTATGCGGTATTCACGCCATCTTCTCTCAATTATTCCTTCCACTGCACCGAGTGTTGTGAAAACTTCCAATTGAAAACCTGTCGGCAGAATAAAAAAAAAAAATAAATAATTGGCGCGTACACTTCTGTTAGGTGCTTGGCCGAGCTCCTCCTCCTATTTGTGGTGTGCGTGTTGATGTTGTTCCACAAATGGAGGGACCCCCAGTTTCAAGCCGACTCCGAACGGCAGATATTTTTATGAGGAGCTTTTTCATGGCAGAAATACACTCGGAGGTTTGCCATTGCCTGCCGAGGGGCGACAGGTATTAGAAAAATGTTTTTATTAATTTTGCTTTCACCGAGATTCGAACCAACGATCTCTCTGTGAATTCCGAATGGTAATCACGCACCAACCCATTCAGCTACGGCGGCCGAATACCTAGTGTGTAAAAAAACTTCGGTTGTCTCCAGATGCCATCCCAAATCGGCTCCTTTCGGTTTTGGGGTCGTCTGCCATGAGGTATTATTTTGTTCTTCCTTCAGCTAGAGAAAGCCGCGCTGATGACCTTGGGAGTGAGGGTTCAACGTAGTTTTTAATGCGACTTGCATACCTAAATGGCAAACAATTGGTATGATAGGAATAAGAAGACGATTACCTCGTTGTTGGCGACTGCTACATATGTATTCTTAGATCCTTCAATTCCGAAAATAATACATAATAACTACGCCATACAGATTCATTTCTAGTTTTGTGAGCTCAATGTAGAACTTTTACTGACAGTTCCAAAACTTGACACTACGCGTTCATCAGGATCCTTGATGCTCCTTGAAATTACTACGGGGTAAGTTCATACACTATGAGTGCTAACCGATATATTCCAATATTTTCTACTGGGTAGTCGCGGCTTATACCGTCAACCAACGAAAGTACCAAGTTTCAACTTAAAATTAAAGTTTTCCCAACAAATATTCGTTGGAACTTTTGAGAGTGATTTCTGCTTTCAGCACCTGCAGGCACGTCCACATACACATGAACATTTATAATGTTAAAGAATACAACAAACTCATATTGCGTTTGCTAGTAAGTAGGACACACTTTTCTTTTTTGGCTTACACAATAATTTTCTCTGTATGGCAAGTTAAAGTTCAAATAAATTCAACAACAATGAACAACTATTATACAATTCGGGCAATTTAGTACCTCGTTATTGTATAGTGGAAACTATCGCACACTTTAACCGGCAACTTGAACCAAATGTAACGGTTTTAAAATTCATTTTATGAATTTCGCGGTCTGAATTGATAAATATGGAATCACGCAGAGCCACGTGATTACATCTCATTTGAAATCAAGTGAGTGACTTCCACGAAAATTGGTGTCTTAGGAAGGCGTAGTAAAGACTCATGAAACTTTTCGCTGATAAAAAATATTTAATTTCTGTGATCCGGCGGGAACTTGCTAGTATTCCTTCAGATGTTGCCCTGTGCGAAGAATAGGTAGGTCGACTCACATGGCCGGAGATTCTTCTAGAGGCGGACCAAAGCTTAGTAAGCCAAGGTATTGCGATAGTTTAACTCCGGTACCTGGCCAGTTCGCACCTCTGAGGAAATGGGTAGAAAACGAACTATCTAGAAGGACACCATTTGTTTAACTGGCTTGTATATGTATAAGTAAAAATATAAAGCAGTCGAGCAGTCTGCTCATTGCCTTGTGCTCTGCTTGGTAGCTAATAGAACCTTAAGTCTTATGAAGAGTCCTGGGATGACGGATAAAAGTCGTGCCGCCATCTTGACAGAGAGGGGTTGAGATATAGAGCCCATGACATTTAAATTAAGGAAATCAATTTTGGTTATAATTTCCGATGTTAACTTCCCCAACAAAAGTGAGTGAGGTTCTGCCATCACTTTAAGTGAAAAAGAGATTGCAGTCTTCGTACACATAGTCAGTCCCATGACAGATAGCAAGTGATATCTTTTCACAGAAATTCTTATTATGAGCATCTTACAAGCTTCCAGACTTATGCGGTGTGTTTTGAGTTGAGAGCCGTCAAAATTTGGTAAGCATATTCTACCCCTCGATATAGATTGCCAGGCAGCAAACAAGAGTCCTATGGAGCTAACGGCTAGGATTCAAGAAATCCTTACAATCTCGTCGGGAGCAAATCTATACTGGGACGAGGGACGCAGTGTTATTCCGGGAAATTAAGAAGCGAGTGAGTGCGCGAGGAAGAGTTCGAAACTGGGCTTGGGAAGGTTAATCTCAGCACACAAACCCTTTAAAGATACCTGCTCTAACAGGTCGAGTAGAGAGCTAGAACAGTTTCTTACTGAACCAAACAGGACTTTAGCGTCATGTCCCTTGCATTGGGACTATGGTTTGATGAATGAAGAACACTGAGCTTGATGAGGCTCTCTTAACCTAACTATGGCTTCTCACAGGAATACTAACGGCACAATTTAGTGCAGCTATATGGCCAGGTTCAGAGCCCTTTATAGCGATTTTTGTAGAAACTGTAGATATAAGGAAGTTTGTCGAATTCATTATCATTATCATTATCATAATTATCAAATTGCTTACTATTGCTACTGCTTCCTTCTGTAATTGCTGTAAGGAAGGTAAATATCTACTCCGACAGCCAGGCTGAAATTAGAACCCTGGGTTCGTTGTTTGTGCTTTCGAAATTAGTCGGGGAATGCCTGATTTCTTTCTCAAATACGTCGATATTAGACTCATTTGGTTTCCTGGCCACTGTGGCATAGTGGGAAACTGCTGGACTGATAAGATTAGTTAGACCTCGAGAGGGTATCACCACGAAACAAGAGGAATGGGGTTCCCTTGCGAACCTGTGGTCTGCTCCTGGAAAAATTGGTCCCACGTCAATGCAGCGAGTACTGGGTTAGTGCTCAAATGCGCAAAGTGGCGAGATCCTTCTTGCCATGGGTAGATCGGCGGAGCTCGAAGCAGCTTCTGAGGCTAACAAAGCAGCAGCTCTCGAATTTGGTGGGTTTCCTTACCGGGCAATGTTCGTTAGGTTTCAGATCGGTGAGATTTGAGAGTGTCTGAAGTCCAAGGAGAATGAGGTCGAATAACCTCAGCACCTTTTGCTCAACTGCCCTGCTCTCGTCGGACTAAGATTCAGATATATGGGCTCTCACTGTTTTGCTATACTTGCGGATATAGCAGGTTTTTTCATTAACACTTGTTGGATTTCACCACCAGCTTGAAGCGCTTAACGCAAATGTAATTAGCCATCATTCTCCAATCCAAAGACCCTTCTTCCTTTTTTCTTCTGTTCGGTTTTCTCACATTGTTTTTTCTCTGTATTACACCACAATGGATGAATTTGATTCTTTGTCTAAATGGATCCTCGCGTGGGCAGCGTTTATCTTAACCTATCCTAATAATTATAATAGGCTTTGAAAGCTGTCTAGAACGGTTAGTGATTGCTATCAGTAAGAACTGCCTCTACTATTTTCAATATTTCATGCCCAGGCAGTTAATGTTAAGTCCTCATTTCGAAGGTTTTGTAAACCCATTTGATACGCTCACATAACGGAACCCTCAGAGGTATATTTGATTGATTAACCAACTCAGAAAATAATAAGTCAGATCCGCACTGAAAAATGGCTTGCCTTCATTTGCCGCTTTCCAATTTGAGCGGCTGAGGAAATGAACTTAATAGCAAGTTGTGCTGTGAGAGCTGTGGAAAACCAAGTTTATTTAGCGCCAGCTCTCTTAGTTTAACTTACTTTCAATAGAGTAACCAATTTGAACAAACTTACTACACCAAGCAAACTCCTAAGGACATTCAACAACAAGCAACTCCCTTGCGAGTAATAAAATTTAAATCTCGCTGTACATTTATTTACCTCACAAAAGCCTCTAACGATTTAATAAAAATGAAAAATTACAAATCCCATCACGTTTTCATTTTTGATACCTCAGTCACGCTTTCAGTCGCCCGCCAAAAATTTAGTTTTCTAACGCTTCAGTGGGCTTGCCAAGCAAATTTCACATACAATTTTCCGAAATCACGTCGTTTCAAGTGACGTACTTCCAATGCGATTGGCATTAAGAAACTCTTCAAGGAAACTATCTGTTTGTTGAGAATCAAATTTACTTCGACTAACCAACGGATTCGCGCGTGCCCAAGTGTAATGTAAATAATTCTGATTGCAAAATTTTCAATTCACATACAAGAAAATCAAGATGATGCACACATGCAAACAGGCACATGTAGACACACACACACAAGCGATGCATTACTGAGCTGTGCAGTGAAATTCTGAACTAGTGAATTTTTTTATCCTCTTCCAAGAATCGACGCGAGGAGATCTGATGCTTGATGGTATTTCAATGCCCAACCCTTTCGATTACTGCGACTGTGGCACCAGTTAAAGTTTTCGGTCTTAGCGATTTCATTTGTCTATTTTAAAACTGGTTCGAAATGGTGGAAAAAGTGATGCTGCATGTACTAGACCTCATATGTCAAATTTAGTGCTAGTGCCGAAGTATTGAAAAGGAATACAGCCGGGGACTATCGGCGCTTTTTACGACATGGCCGCGTAAAATTCATCAGTAGCCTGGAACTTGAAAGTAAGGAAAAATCTAAATTCACGGAATTCCCTGCAAGGATTCTACTGCAAAAGCTGCCTCAGCTGGCTGCAGCTGTGAAAATCCCTTTAAAAACGACAAATGCGAAGTGATAGAACTTGCCGCAGAAATCTGTGATATACGAGTTCGCATATAAATATTGGCGCGTATGTGTGTGTGGTGCATGTTGCAAGCATGCGTTTCGATTTTGCTTTTTACTGCGTGTGTGATTCAAGTAAACAATGGGGAACACGACAGCTGGCATGTGTGTATGTGCGCATTAACAACACACACCAATAATGGCAGTAACATCAGCTGTCCGGCAGTGATTCGCAACAAATTATTGTGGCTACCATTGCTGTTGTTGCGGGTAACCAAGCATGTCTGCCACTGTCAGTAGAAGTACGTGTTGCAAAGGGCGGTTTGTGCATTGGCTTGCTATCTGCTCCAACTGTATGTGTATGTGTGGCGTGTGCACTAATAAAATATACTAACACGTGTACCTACGTGCTGGCTACATCACTTTGTGCATGGTTGTGAAATGGTGTTCTCCTGGGAGTCTCGGAATCACGAATGATTCAGGTAAGCTAATTTCTTTAAAAGAAATTTATGACGTGGTCTAAAAAATAGTAAATATCCGCCCGCTGTAAGCTATATTTATTGGCTGAGATCTAGTGCTTGAGTCAAAGATTCACAGATACCTAATTCTCTCGAGGTGGCACACGAGCTTGCATGAAGTGCAGTTGAGCTCTGTTGGCGATATCGCTTTAAAGAAGTTAGGCATGCGACTAGCTCAGGAAGATCATTGTAATACCTATAAGGTAGGAATAAGTTAATTCTATATTAAGGAACCAAGAGGGGGAAAAGCAAGATAAAAAAACTGTCACCTGTAAAGCAATCAAACCCGTGGAACCAAAATATGATATCGCGAAGGTGGCAGGAGTTATTTGCTCTGAGAAGAAGAGCGTATCGGTAGATTTTGGCGCTGTTAAAGAGACACAAAAGATTTGTAGACACGTTGGGTATTCCAAAGCTGACAGAGAGCAAGGAAGATAATCAAAACACAACACCGCTTCCACGACAGCGGGTTCTTCGTTACCGGAACGTGCCAGATTTATACTCGGTCAAGGACTCTTATTCCAGCAGCATTCCTCTAATATTTAGTGACAATATTTGAGCTGTTACAAGAGCAACAATAATCAATAAAATGTTGGTTATCAGCCAAATATGAAAATAGAGGTTCTATAGAGTTTCCCTATATAAGACCCCAACTTTGCTGGTGGTTTTTTCTTTGCTAGGAATACAAGTATTTTCACTTATTTGGAAATATGTACGTCAACTCTTGAAATAGACTGTCAGACAAAAATCGTCACATAAGAGTACGAGTTGCCTTGCTTGTGTTTAAAGGATTTTGACGGAGTTTAACAAAGCGCGCCAGTCGTTCCTTTCTTGTGCTAACCGGCGCCAGTTGGATACACCACGTGAAACTAAGTTCTTCTCCTCCTGATCTTTCCAATGCAGAGGAGGCCTTCCTCTCATTCTACTACCCCCAGCTGGTACCGCATCAAATACTTTCAGAGCTGGAACATGGTATCCATTCGTATGATAAGACCCAGTCAACGGATCCGCTGAAATTTAATCGCTGCACTATGTCTATGCCGTCATAAAGTTCATACAGCTCATTGTTTCATCGTCTACGATACTCAACGCCGCCAATGTGCAAGGTGATTATTCCCCGGTAGGAAAAAAATCAATACAATGAACCAAGTTCCTGGGCCAGAGCTAGTACGAATTCCTCTACTCAAACCACTCAGCCGCACAAGTCGCGAGCAGCGTAATTTGTCTGAGCAAATTTTGGTGACATAGAGTATGTCAAAGTGTGCTAGGGTTTCTCACATCTTGACTCTGCCCTCATTCGATGTCTACGACCTTTGCTGGTGAAAGTGCTTGGCTCAACTTGGACTAGAAGACGATGTGTCGTTTTTGAATACAATAAGTCTAAGCTATTATAATGCAATGGAAATTATTAAATTTATAAACTGAAGTGGAGTGTCAGAAGTGCTTTACGTGGGTACCTACCGACGTTAGCCTTACCCCACAGTACTCAAAAGAACAACGGATCGAAATAATGCGTCGATCAGCACTCCGAAACGCCAAAAATATTACGGTACCAGTTGGTAGTGTAGAATGGATACACTAGCCACCTCGAGGGACGAGTTTTATCGAAACCTCTGCTAATGATTTGGGTTCGTCGTCCCGTTACAATGTGACTCCCCAGTTAGCGAAGCTCTATCCGTATTTGGGTGTTAAGCCACAACCAACACGATACTTCCCGAGAGACCGTCCTCAAGAACATATCGGAGCGTATTTCGAGGCCTCCTGCTCTCCGTGGTACTAGAATTAAGTCTCCCGTTAGACTTCGTAGCCATAAATACCAGTTGAGTTTCCATACTGCGCTGGACTTCCATACTGGTAGCCTGGAACTGAAGTAGAATCACTAAAGGAGTAAGTAATAAAAAACATGAAGGAAAGGGTAGGAAACCAATGACCGGAGTAGTACGCTACGCTAACGTTCAACCGTTTGGATTTCTGCGCCAGCGGCAGTAGCTTAAGTTAAGTTGCGGTTTCCCTTTTAAGAATTATTGAAAAAGGGATGCAGAAGGTACCATATCTAGTATTTAGTACGAGTTCTGAATTAGCGAAAGGACTTATTGCTTAGGTATATGAGAAAGAGAACAAATGATAAGCAGTCATGGTTTCGAATTCACTAGATGCGCACCAGTTTGGCTGTCGTGGATTTCCATGCATTGTGTAAAATCAATTCTCACTCCCGTACCAACTCACACACTGAATTATCTACATATGGATGTATGAATGTATACGAATGTGCAAATCAACATTCTTTAGATAGAAAACACAAATTCACACATGCTGCCGCACTTTTCGTTTCGGTCGAATTGGTACGCAGCTCTCGTTAGTTTCCATTTTGTATCCATATTTGTGGCATTTCCTCGATGCCTGATTGCTCTGGACACGTGACAATGAGAACATTAGTATTACGCCATTCAAAGTTGAAATTCATTGCAAATTGCCTTTCATGTGTGAGATCACATTTCATGTTAGTGTTTAGTCCAGTAGGAAATATTAGTCGAAGTGTTGAAAGTATGAAGGGAGTATTATTCTCATATAACTGACTTATTGAAGTTGATATTAACTTAACTTTGATTACCGCATAATTTTTCTACTAAGTTTAAATGCCTTTTATTCATGATTGTTTAGAAATACCACGGTCACCGGCCTCGTTTGCATATAAAATGAAATGAAATTTTTGAAAGGGGAAAAAAACAATTTCCGTTTTTAGTTGACACTTTTTTTATTTTAATGCCCTTGCTTTATATTCCAAGTCAATTTTAATACTTTTTGAATTCAAAAATAAGTGGCAACACCAGTAAATAAATATCTTTTAACCAAAATGTTCTCAATCATAATTTACGCGAAGCAACATCCTAATACTTAATTTAACGATACTATTATTTAACAAGATTGCCTTAAGAGTTAGGTGGCATCACCATTATTTAATTACAGTTTTGTTCATGCTTTTAAACTCTTTTGGGCTAGTCTCTAATGAAATTTCGTTATTAATATAAACTTTTTTAATTAGGTGGCAACGCCGGTTGAAAATATTATTGGATCAAAGGAGTTTTCACCTTTACATTGTCATATACATAAAAAAGAAAAATAAATAATTGGCGCGTACACTTCTGTTAGGTGTTTGGCCGAGCTCCTCCTCCTATTTGTGGTGTGCGTCTTGACGTTGTTCCACAAATGGAAGGACCTACAGTTTCAAGCCGACTCCGAACGGCAGATATTTTTATGAGGAGCTTTTTCATGGCAGAAATACACTCGGAGGTTTGCCATTGCCTGCCGAGGGGCGACCGCTATTAGAAAAATGTTTTTATTAATTTTGCTTTCACCGAGATTCGAACCAACGACCTCTCTGTGAATTCCGAATGGTAACCACGCACCAACCCATTCGGCTACGGCGTCATATACATATGTTAGTAAATATGTGCATGCACATATTTTTTATTATTAATATATTTTTCTAATCAATTTTCTAATTTCAAAAAGTAGGTGGCAACACTATTTAAAAATATTTCTTTAAAGTTTATTTCAATACCTTAATTAAATATCTAAATTTATAATAAATTTTCTAACTTACAGAAAAATAGGTGGCAATACCATTTAAAAATATTTCTTTAAAGCTTGTTTAAGTACCTTCATTAAATATCTAAATTTATAATAAATTTTCTAGCTTCCAAAAAATAGGTGGCAACACTATTTAAAAATATTTCTTTAAAGCTTGTTTGCCTTCATTAAACATCTAAATATGATTATATTGCAAATGTGTGATAAATTGTTATTTTAGCAATAACATTTAGGTGGCAATGCTGTAAAATGTTTTTAAAAATAAATTATTCTTAAAAATGTTTGCCTTGAAACCTATGAAACCATAATACTCATGCGTTTTTTTATTATTGTACAAGCAAGTGGCAACACCGCCAATCTATTTCTTTATAATTGGAAACAGAAACTTCTTTTTTTTTCCATTTCTACGAAAAAGTTTATTAGTATTTGTATCAGGTGGCAATGCTATAAGCAAAATTGTTTTTTTGAATAAATTTTTCCTAGGAATATTTGCCTTGAAGCTCCTGCTGCAAAACTTATGCCTATTTTAAATTACTTTTTCTTAATTATAAACAGGTGGCAACAGAACCACACTATTTCTTCATAGTGGAGCATAGAAATATATTTTTCTTTTCCTTTTTTTCTGAAAATTTTTTCATAAATATCTGTATCAGGTGGCAATGCTATATTATAAAAAAATGCCATTAATTATTCATTTCTGAAAAGTATAAAAATATTTGCCTGCTCATATTTTTTAAAATAAAAAACAGGTGGCAACCCCACCAAACTATTTCTTCCTAGTGTGAAACAGAATTTCTTTCCTTTCCCTTTCCGCAAAATTTTTCATAAATATGGCAATGCTGTCAAAACAACTGTGTTTTGAATAATCTTTTTTTCAATATTTGCCTTAAAATCCATACTTTAAAACATATGCTGTTTTTGACAAATTTCGTTTTTTTATCATAAACAGAACGTTTTTTGATACCTAAACCGTCTTGATGGAAGATCTTTTTACCACGCCTTATGATCTGCTCCAGGCTGTTGACAGTGATATGAGTGCACACGAATAGCAATTAAGAGAAAAGGTTAAAATATACCGTAATTAAATCTGCTAGTGAAAAATAGCCAACAAACTATAGAAAAGGACTTTAAAATTTACTTGCACATCTTTGAAAAAATACTAAAATATTTCAAATTATATAATATTTCATCCTAACCACACACATTCCCTGTCAGGTATACGAATTCATACTTTTCCCACACACACTACTTGTAATTAATCTGCTTGTTTGCTTGTCGGTATGTTTTTACAACTGTTCACCGCATCACTGCTGCTGTTTAAACTCATTCGCCCCAGATTAATGTGTGGCATTTATGTGTTTACCATACGCACCCCAGCGCGTAGGCGGCCAAGCTGGACTCGAATGCGTGGCGTAAAAACGTCGTAAAGTTGGTGAGCGTGAACGGGGTCAGCGCGCATTGGATGGCAGTGGAGCAAGCAATGATGTTATTACCACAGTTTGTTGCATGTGCATGTTTTGTTGAACTTTGGAGAACATTGCGTAGGGAACTTGTAATCATATTCAAGCAATGTTGAGTTGTGTTAAATGCGAAGCGGCTGATGATGTTGATGAGGCTGATGGTGTTGTGTAAACGTTTTTTCCGCTTGTTTGAATGCAAGGGTAATATGACGTGGTGTCGAGATGATGTATAGTACGTGAGGCGCACATACACAGAGATGTTTATGCGTATGTAGTCAAACTTACTAGTTCGAAACTACTTTACCACTAAAGGGGTTTTCATTTAGCGTGATGTGATTTCTTTAAAAAAAAGGCACTTTTGAGAAAACTTAAATTTTTTTTGATCAATGTAAAGTACAACCGATACAACTAAGTTTTGAATGTAACTTAATTCAAATGACCTTCACGGTTGCTATTGCAGGTCAAATCTGAAGAATTCAGTCTTCGAATACTTTTTTATCTGAATCGGGTCATATGTCATGAATAGCCCGTTGAATACTAGATTTTAAAGCACGTGTAGAGTCTGGTTTATTCCCATATACTAATAATTTTCAATAGCCTCATAAATCACAACTTCTTGGAGGCCAATCCATGTCACAATTTCCTGAAATAATCGAATTGCCTAATATTTTCTTCGCCTTGTTGAAATCAGATCATATAGATGAACCAGATGAACCAGATGACACAGATGAACCAGATAAACTTCTCCCAATTTCAGCCCTAAAAAGTTGGTTATTGAGCTATACAGCTCTCCGTTGATAGGGATGATATGACCAACTTCATGTTGAAAGAAATACGAACCGATGGTTCCACCTGAGCAGGAACTTCACCAAACTACTATTTTATGGCATTTTAATGGTTGTTAATGAATAATTTGAAATTTTTCTTTTCAACAGAAATTACAAATTTGTTAACTCACCGAGCTACTAAAATGAAAATGAGTTTCACCTTAAAAAAAAAAAATCCATGAAATTTTCATTTTAAGCAAATGCATGATGAAATTGTTAAAATTGGAAAAATAAATGACAGATCGCCGCATATTAAATGTAGCCGAAAAGTGATGGAGATCTCATATCACGCTTAATGAAAAATCCTTTCGTTTGCCCTTTTAGGCATTTTCTATCCTTTTCATTTTTAATTTTAGTTCATTCCTACTTTTTTGATATATTAGAGGATGTTCTCATTGAGTTTGCGGGAAACATATACTCAGACGACCGGGCTTTCCAGCAAGACAACGCCCCAATCCATACGGCACGTTTAACTAAAGCGTTCCTATCGTCAAGAAAAATTTCAGTTCAGGATTGGCCAGCACTAAGTCCCGATTTTAAACCAATTGAGGACCTCTGGGGAATATTGTCGGCCTGTATTTTCTTGGAGGAGAACGGTCCAGAATTAAGTTGAAACGTCAGGAAAAATTTCGAACGAAATGAAACTTCTTGCAAAAACAGAACCAGATGGAGGTGTTTTATTGAGACCTTATGCTCCAGGAAACAGGAACCTATGGGAACCAAGTTGTTTGGAAAAGGGGCAACCTGTTTCAAAAATATGACTGGATTAAAGTTTAGGTTAGGTTATGTAAACCTTATTCTGAGATAATTTTATTGAATATTAAAGCACAGATGGCAACCCTCTTCAAAATTTTCATTCTGAATCAAAACGCATTTAAATTTTTTTAAACGTGTGCCAATATTATACTTCAATTATAAAAATAATTAAAAATACTGACACGTGGCAACAATGTGGAAATATTTTAACTTTCTACCAAAAGCAACGGAGTGGACGATGAATTTGATCCAGTATTAAAGGAGATTAAAAATTTTTTTATTAAAAGAAATTACACAAAAATCACTAAAAAAATATTTTTGTTCATAGTTTTAGTTAAGTGGCATCCCGTTTAAAAAATATGAGTGGATTAAAACTTACAAAAATACCCTTCATTTGGAACTCCTAAAGGAAAAATTTACTAAAATTACCTAGCATATTTTATTTGCATTTTGATGTAGGTGGCAACGCTCTTCAAAATTATTTCCTGTGGATCAAAGTGTGCTTAAATGCCTATCATTCTTTACACGTGAGATAATATTTTATTTCAAGTATAAAATTAATTAAAAAAATTAGGATGCAGGTGGCAACAATGTTGAAATGTTTTCACTTCCTACCTGAAGCGACGAAATTGGCGATGAATTTTATACAGTATTAACGCAGAGTGAACATTTTTTTTATAAAAATTATGTTATTAAAAGCAATTACACAAAAATAACTAAAAAATTATATTCGCTTATATTTTTAAATAAGTGACAACCCGTTTCAAATATATCACAGGATCAAAATTTACATAAATAATCTTCTTCTGGAACTCGTAATGGAAAAATATACTGAAATTACAAATACATATATTTTATTTGTATTTTTATGAAGGTGGCAACCCTCTTGAGAATTATCACTTCTGGATATAAATGCATTTGAATGGATTTTATTCATTGATATCTCTAAATTTTTAGAGAGGTGGCAACAATATCAAAATAAGCTCGAATTAAATTATAAAATACTGTTATTTAAACACAAACCAATAATAAACATATGTACATATTGTATATATGTATATGTCTAACAGAACAAAACTTTTATTTTGTATGCCGTTCTAATTGATTATTTTGCAACTAGTACACATCTAGTCCATCTGAAACTAGTACGACTTCTTTCCTCCAGCACCAGTTCTTGAACTAAAATTGTCGGTTAAGGAATTATGTTTTTCACTGCAGGGCAAATACTTTTGCTTAGTCGCTCTTAGCAGTAGTCATTGAAGAGTCACTCATACGCCATGTGCTGCTGTGATTGAAATTGCATTTAGGTTGAAATGTGCCACATTTTGGGTGAAACTTGAATAGAAGCACTTTTAGGGACACTAACGAAATTTGTGATAAACGAACTCGATTTCCATGCCTTTTCTGCTAGTTAGAACGTGTTTGGTAATAGCCAAAATATCAGGAGAAATCAATCTCCAAAGCACCGAATATGTGGAATGTACTTTTATATGCAATGTATTTGCAGCAGTGTAGAAGATCAATATTCGCTACTCACACTAGGCCAAAGCAATTTAATTAATATCAAAGAGCAAGCATCGTTTGTGTATGCCACTGCCAATTGGCATTGAAGCAACCCACTTACTAATGGATGCACATATTTTTGCTGTCTATCAATAATATTAGCCTGTGTAAGTGATACCTTAGAGATTTCACTTGACTATCACAGCTGCACTGAAAGCGTGAAAGGTAAAAGCCTGCTAAACCCATACTGACTATCAACAATTTGCTGGCAGCTTTTGGCGGCGGTAACAGTGCTATTGTAAAAGTTCAGTAGGTGTAGAAGTTTTCCAGTTAGGAGTATATCACATAAATGCACTTTTTATACACCTTTGTATCAAGAAATAAAAACAAAGTGACAGTCAAAGGCTTTTACCACTTTTAGTGCAACGCTAACGAGGTCATTCGAAAAAATGGCAAAGCCAAAGCAGCAAATTAAAATTTTTTGTGATTTCGATTTGAATAAGATACAGTTTTAAGGGCGAGAAGTGCAAAGTATTATATAATATTAAAGAGTAGGGTAGAGTGAGAATAGATTATCGGTACGGTAGTGTAGGCAACTGCCTAGGGGCTCCACGCGCCGAGAGAAACAAATTTTGGAAATGTTTATGAAAAAAGTTTTCTGTCCTCAATGACTATATTACCTTTTTTACATTACGGTGCCATATTCGATTTTTTCGTAGCGATTTGAATGCCAATTAATCAGACGATGGTACGGCATATAAGAGAAAAATCAACTTTTTATTGCAAAGCTCTTCAAATTCTCTTCACTTTTGAATGCACAAGTATTGGTACTCTACGCATTTATTCACTCCATGGTCACATTACTTGCTTACGTTTGGTTGGCAGTACTGTCGGTATTGGCTAGGATTCCAAAGAGCATTGAGTGAGTCTTTGACTCGCTACGTAATTAGTCACCCTATCAGAAGTTATTAAAAACAAAATTGGTTACATAATTTTACGCTACTTTGTAAAGGGTTTTCCAGTAAGAGGTGTTATTTTAATATTCAAAGAAAAATGCTATTTTTTAATATAAATGATCGGATGTTTATTTCATTATAAAGAGGAAGATATATCGTTAATAGTGGAAAATAACATCAGGCAAATTACCACCATGACTACGCTACAGGACAATATCCTTTCCATGGAATTTTTCATAACCGAATTGTAAAGTGGCTGCCCTATGTCCTCGAGAGCCTCACGAATTCCATCTTTGAGGTCTTGAATCGATCCTGGGCTGTTGGCGTAGACCTTCTCTTTCAGGTGGCCCCAAAGAATAAAGTCACAAGATGTTAAATCACAAGATCTCGGTGGCCAATTGTGATCACCTTTCCGAAAGATAACACGTTTCGGAAACTTTTCCCGTAAAAGATTAATGGTTTCGTTGCTTGTGTGGCACGTAGCGCCGTCTTGTTGAAAATAAATGTTGTTCAGATCAATATCATTCAATTCTGGCCATAAAAAATCGTTAATCATCTCCCGATAGCCTTTT
The DNA here is from genome assembly GCF_027943255.1 of Anastrepha obliqua. NCBI lineage: Eukaryota > Metazoa > Arthropoda > Insecta > Diptera > Tephritidae > Anastrepha > Anastrepha obliqua. The sequence goes on along the minus strand of NC_072895.1, from coordinate 86,980,921 downwards.
ATATATTTAAATAACACCTGTTATTCGAAAATCCTTTATAAACACATATAAGGGACATTATAATTAAGTTAGTATCAAAAAAAATGTTCAAACGATTGATTTTCTAAAATGTGTAAGTTCTTATTGTAAACCTTTGGGGAATATATTATTTTTTGGTAAAAAAGATCGAGTATAGGTAAAAAAATGTAAAACAATATAAGCGTCTCAAACACTTGGCGTGAAAATAGCTTTAAATGCGTTTTTCTCGAAACAAATTTTTATGATCCCAAAAAAATTATTGTCTACTCTTTAGATGCTAATACAAAAATGTTTTTATTAGACTCTTCAAACTTAATGGTATCATGTTAACCGTTTTTAATAAGAGTAACTTCAGGCAGCCGGATTTATCATTGAAAAAACGTCAATTAATGTCAATATTCCTACTGTAATTCCTTTAGTAAGCGGTTATCGCGCCAATCAAGAAGAAGAAGAATTACTGTAGATGTAAATAAAAGAAGACAACGTTTTCTTATGTTTTTCTTCTCAGTTTCATTGAGCTCGATAAAAACTCCCAACAAACAGTAATACACACCCGCTGTAACACGATCCTAACTCCAAACCTAGTCCCCTGCTCTCTCTCTCAGCTAAACCATACTTTTAAAAGCTACACATTTATGTTAAACCAACCATTCATAATTAGCCTAGACCTAATAACTTGTGGCTAATAAAAATCGGTTGCTCCTCTGCAGGCAATATCAAATCTCCGAGTGTATTTCTGCCATGTAAAAGCTCGTCGTAAGAGGTTAGGGATAGTCAGAATTTTCAAAAAATTGGATTTTTTTTGCATTTTCTTAAAAGTACAGTATCTTAAAAATATTTTGTGAAAATTTGAAGTGAATCCGACAAATTCTTTTCGAGTTATTTGAAAATTAACAAAGGGCGCTTGGGCGCTCCGGAGCAAATAGCAAAATTTTAAATGTGTTTTTCTCAAAACTATGTTTTTTGAACTGGTCATTACTGTAACTTAAAAACCGCTTGGTAGATTTCAATAAAATTCATACTGCTTTTAAAAAACATAAAAAATTCGTGGCTGATCGAAGGATTTTTTTTTTTTGAAATTTCGTTTTTTTTTTTTAAAAACTAACTGTCAGTTTTTTTCTAGAAAATCTGAAAAATATTTCCTGAGGCCGCCATATTATTAATTTTGAAATAAAACTTTGATTAATTTAATTTCGATTTAATTTCTCTTGTCCAATTGATTTTAGATGAATCTCCAAGGACATGCGTTTGATTACCGCAAAGGACTTCTGGAAACGGGCTCCACACAAACAGCGATAACTTTTACAATTTTTAATTTTTTTTTTGAAATTTTGCGTCAAGTCGAGGCATGATGTATTAATGCTATGTTTTTATTTTTGAAAAATAAAGCAACTGACTAGGCAAAAAAAATGATTGAAAAACATGATTTTTTCGGGACTCCGAATGCCCGTAACCCAATAAAAAGCTATCTGCTGTTCGAAGTCGGCTTAAAACTGTGGAAGAATATCACGACGCACACCACGAAGGGGGGCTCGGTCCAATAAAAGGTAGTTTTTAAAGATGTCGCTTCTAATAAATTTCAAGTTTCTGAAGTCTTATTGAACTAAAGAGAAATTAATCATACGGTATCATGAACCTCTCACTGTGCTCAATTTACATAACCTAAGAATCCAAAGTCAATAGCTCTTTATGTTTCTTAAGGTTGAGGTAATTATTTATATGCGTTTCCCAATTCGCGTAATGCGCTTAAGTTTGTTAACTTACGTTTAAGGCTAGAATAATTACACTATCATGTGAAAAAGCTGAAATCAATAAAATAAATTGGAATGTGAAAAAAATTTCTTGAGTAAAAAGTTAATTTTCACTGCAATCTAATTTTGTCCCACTCCATGGTTGAGAAAAAAAAGATACATACATCGAAAATTTAAAAAATCCGCTCAATAAGGATTTTTTTTACATACAAGGACAAATCCAAAATAAACTAGATTGGCGTCATAAAAATCTCGTTTGGAGAACTCAAAAATCAAGTCGATGTTCATTTGTTTTAACCCTTTCAATACGGATTTTTTTTTAAGGGGAAAAAATAATTATTTAACCATGAAAAGTTATTACTAGTGATCTAAATAGTATGTCCTCTTCTATAAATAAAGAAATTATTTCTAGGAATTGAGAAAATGTCCTGGGAAAACATTGTCCCATCCGTAATGATGCAAAGAAATATTTGGCATTTAGTAAAACAAAAACACTCATTGGGACGTATGTGTCCCGTTAGTATTGAAAGGGTTAACCATTTCAAGGGAATTGTTCACAAGGAGTCCGTGCCAATGGGCCAAACCGTCAATGCAATTTTCTATCTTGGCGTTTAGAAGCGTTAGTTGCATTGCATTCGTCGAATTCGCCCTGAATACCGCGAAGGAGGAAGCTGGCGCTTCTTGCATGATAATGCACCATCTCATTGATTCACTCTTGTGACTTGTGTAATTTTTTTTACTAGAAATCGCATTTTAACCATCAGTCACTCACCGCATGCGCCTGATATGGCTCCCTGTGACTTCTACCTATTCAGAAAATTGCATTTGGCCATGAAAGGAAAAGGTTTTGCGCCGTAGAGGGCATTCAAATGGCTTGTACTGACATCCTGCAAGACATTCCGGTAAATGACCTGAAACACTGTTTCGTAAAAGCTTTTTGCGCAAAACAGTGTATCGAGGCCAGAGGGGACTATTTTGAATAAATAAACTCGAAGTTAACAGAACAAAGCTCTTGTCGTTTCTATTTTAGCCTACTCTTGTTTGTTTTGGACTTCATCTTATAACTCTAGTGCGCAGTATTCTCGAATACGTAGCTGTTATTTAGAATCTATACTGTAACTTCTACTCTCCATGGATTGAAGTGATACAAAAAATTTCATTTAATTCACGCTTAATAGACTGCATTGGTATTGTGATGCCCCAAATGGTGTCTCTTCTTTTGAAACTAGAAAAAAACGTCTTTTTATTCCATCGATTGAAGATCCTTTTTATCAGTTTGCTTGCGGTCCATAAATTACCGTGAAATTCTCAATTTATATAAAGCCTACGTATCAACGCTAGGTACTCGCACGCTATTTACTGAGTCAGCATATAGAATTACGTTCGCACACAATGAATCTACCGCTTGAATCATTAGTCTATGCCACTTTCAGGCTTCGTACCTCAATATTTCCGAGAGTAGGCAATCAAATTTTAGTTGAAGTAAGGTAGTTAATATAATTTTGTTATATTATTAGCTTCCTTTTACTATTGATCTTGGCGCGGTATCTGATCTAGATTCTCTTTTCGAAGCTATTTAAATTACACCATTGCAAAGTCATATTCTGTACTTGCTTGTATTCGACGTTTTCGTTCAGACTTTGTTGATCCATATACTCTAAAGCCATTTTATACCTCTCTGGTGCTCTTATTGGGAGGCCATATTATGCTTGTCATATTAGTAGGCTTGCACGTGTGCTGAAAGTCTTTGTTTGTTATGCTTTGCGTTCTTTGAATTTCACTGATCCAACTCCAATGGATATATAAGGACTATTATCTTCCTCACTTTAGTTTTCGATTTGATAAGTGGGCCGATTGACTCCCCGCCGCTACTCGAGAAAATGTATATCAATATTCTTCAGCGAGTTTTCGAAATCATGATATCTTCTGGTTAGGGATGGTTAGAACTAATTATGTTTCCAATGTTCTGATTTTTAGAAGAATTTAATTGTCTTTCAAATCATATTTGCCAAGGTGTAGAACTGGCCAAGTAAATTATAATTTTACTTTATTTTCGATTGAATTATTTTGCATGAATCTGTTCTTCATAGTCTGTAAAAAATTCGGCATTTTTAGATTATTAAATAAATAAAAAAATAAGTACATAAATAAATAAATATATGCATAGCCAGTAAGAATTTGTATTTCTGTGAACCAAATAAATAAATAAAAATAAAAAAATAAAATAAATAGTTATATTTTTTTGTTTTACATTTTTGTAATCTATAAAATAAAAATATATTAGCCATTAAAATAAAATCAGCTTTCAAAATTGGCAAGCAAACATTTTCACAAATATCTAATCGATTTTGTTAGCCGCAGTAGATATACAAATTCTATGTTTTTATTTGCATAAATAAAAGTGTATATATTATTTTTATTCTCTCTTTTTTCAAACGCAATCAATGTACATTTTTTATTTGCCTGCCGCTCTGTCAATCCACTCAGCACAAAACATTTTTCATTTTTACTCATTTTGCTGTTCAAATATTTTCATCCATTTTTTCTTTATTAAAAAACAAAACAAAAAAAGTATATGAAATGCATAAATGCATGGCTGCCATAAAAAATGGGTCAATTGTTGTTGATGGCTTGCCTGTTATATGTTAAAATATGTCTTTTAGTTGGCCACAAAAACTCACCATTGGTCAACACATAGATGCAGCAATTTGTATGTTTCGCTGGTGCCATTAGGCTTCTAATTTATGTACATAAAAGAGTTGCTATTTATTGTTAACTGGACTATTATTAAGATGATTGATGTGTGCTTCGTTTAAATTTCTAATTTTTCAGAAGATTCAATCGGGCTATGAATGTCATGTAAAACAGGTAAGACTGGCATATGAAAAATTATTTTAATTATTTAAAATGAATGGATGATTTGAAAAAAAAAAAGAATTATACAATATATTACATATATGGAGCCCTAGGCACGAACGTACATACCGACTATGTGTCTAAATAGTGTGAGTAAAAGTAGTTTAAGTAACTGAAGACCTGAGGACTCGTTACAAATTATAACGAGTAAGAGTTGTTTATATAATAGCGCTATACGCCATTTCTAATGAAGGAATAGCGAAATGTTCGAATTTTAGCGGAGTGAAGTGCACGTGAAATCCCTTCACGTATTTATCTATGCCCAACTTCCTCATTAAAATTTAGTATTTCCCATATTCTATTGAGCTTCATTTCCTTCTCTGCTAAAATATGTTTAACTTCATCTTCTTCCTTACAGAACCTGCAAGCTCCATTGGAGTATATTTGCAGCTTAATAAAATAACCCGGCAGGTTAATATAATACCCCGTTAGAATTCCTGTGATGATTCTTAAATTATTATTTTTAAATCCATACAATTTTTACATCGGTTTAGGTTAAGCTACCTATCAATGATTTTGATTGCAATAACCTCGGCAGATTGTGCCAGTATGATTTGCTTTACCTTTCCTCAACTTCCTGAATATCACTCGGGGCCTATAAATTGGCTCTATGGCCTCTACTTCCCGAAAAAGGCTTTGGGCCAATATATTGGGAGCTCGTCCCTTTTCTGGCTGATTTATCTGCTATTTCGTTCCCAGTAATTCATTTCTGCCCTGGAACGCACAGGATACGTATGCTACTATGTCACCCACTACTAAGTAACCCTGCGCTTGTTGTTCACCAACTGGAAGTTAATCAGAAAATTATTTGAATTAAACTTTGTGTTTCCTATAAGCTAAATATCTATATAAAAATGTTGAGAATTTATGTCGAAAAAGCATCACTCAAGCATCATTAATCCGCCAATTTTAGCATATTTTACACTTTTATCAGTGATGCCACCCGTTTGTATTTAAAAAGTTAGAATTTATTAAAAGATAGGTATAAGCACGAATGCCAAGGCAAAGAAATACCTATTCCAAATAAAATTGTTTTAATAGCGTTGCCACCTGACTTTTATTACAAAAATAGCAATTTGACGGAAGTTTCAGTTGAATATTAAGATATAGGTATAAATGTTTTTAAACAGGCTTAAATATAATATTGTATAATAAAAAAATAATTTTGGTCTGGTGTTGCCATTTATTGCAAAAAAAATCAATTTCTGGCACACATATTTCATTTAAAAACTATTATTAAATTAAGATGTAGGAATCGAGGTTTTTAAACAAGCTTAAAGAAAAAACATTTTGGCCTGGTGTTGCCACCTGATTTTCACTGCCAAAACAGCAATTTAAGACATATTTGAGTTGAATACTAAAAAGTATATAATTAGCAAATAAAATGCGCTTAAAGAAAGTTTTAATAAAAAATATATCCAGCTGGGGTTGCCACCTGTTTTTTGGAAACTAAGAAATCGTTTAAAAAATGTTTTATTTTAGAAAAATGTATAAACATATGTAAATGTACAGGTAAAGGCTAAACATTTATTTAACCCACTAATATTTTTAAATGGCGTTGCCATCTAATTTTAAAGGAAAAAATTGTATCAAAACTAAAATTTAATTGTAGATTAGGATATAGAATTAAACGAAATGTGTGCAAAACAATGAAAAAAGCATTATTTTGAACTAATTGTGTACGACGTTGCCACCTAGATTTTCAGGTGAAAATGGTTAATAATAGTGCAGTAGAATTAAATGTTCAGATATCATTGGAAATTATGGTTTAGAAAATTTTACTAAAAAAAATATTTATTATAATCAGACTTTTTGAATTAAAAATTAAAAATTTATATCATTAGGCTTTTTAAATTATAAAACTTTAGTTTTTAGACTTATTGAATTATAAATTTTTAATTTGAGACTTTTTGAATTATCAATATAAAAAGTCTTAAAAAAATTATAAAAGTCTAAAATTAAAGATTTTTAATTCAAAAAGTCTTATGATATATATCCTCTAGCAAATTATCTACATCATCACTTCATCATTATTTTAAAATTGAAAATGATAAAAAAAATTTTATTTTTAAATTTTTCCAAATATTTTGGTTAATTTGAACTTTTTAGTAGTCAACATTTTGCCAGATATCAAAGTTTTTGGATTTTTTTCTATTAAATAAATTTTTTTTTTCATACAATACAGTTTTCCGAACAGCAGTTCCGTTTTTTGACCGCATTTGATGAGGCCATCTTTTATTTTAAAATTGAAAATGAGAATTTTTGTTTTCATTTTTCCAAACTAATTTCATTAAATTTAAAACTAAACGGCCAGTCTTTCAAATTACTGTGCAAATTAATATCCGGGAACTGTTTTCTTTTTTCGATGATTTAATGTTTTTTTGCAAATTAAAGATTTTAGGCTTTTTGAATTAAAAATATAAAAATCATCATACGCAAGCGAAGCCGGGTGCACCAGCTAGTACACACCTATATGTAGTTAGCATGTATGTATGTACTCGCTTTAAATACTAAAACAATTTCCACGCACAACCTTGCGTAAATTTCTACGAAGTATCCACTTAATACTCTTTTAGAAACCTACAAATCACCTTGAAAGTACGCCAGCGAATTGGGGGAGAAGGAATTCTTTGCGATTTTCCGGAAAAAGTAATTTCCACAATTTAATAAGGAATCATATTTTCATTAAATGTAATTATTTTAAAATTGTGTACAGAAAAAAGCCACGCAGAGCAAACAATAATAATAATAAAATCAGGAGAATTTTCTGCTTATAAGCATATTGAAGGTATCTTTATGCAAACGTAAGCGCAACACGAACAAAGCTACAAACAAAAAACATGAAATGAAATGCAGCAACAGCAGGAAATTGAAAGCCGAAATGAATGGTTGGGCATGAAAAAAGCAAAGGAAGAATAAAAAAATGAAATTGTAGTAAAATTTGTATATAGAAGTGTCTTAAATCTGTATGTTTGTGTGTATTTGAACAAACAGATACATAAGCATAAAGCAATAATTTTTCCATAGGATATTTTATATAATACAAGAATATAGGTAAGTATGCGAAATGTTTTGCGGTCGAATTCAAGAGGCGGTGCATTGAAGGCACGAAATGGAATGACAGCAGCATTTTTTACTGAATGGGAATTGATTTTGTTGTCTGCTGAATATAGATGACAAGAAAAAACCATTTGCAGCCACGAAGAAATCAGCTTTAGGAAAAAGCAGAAATTTCTTGTAGACCAGCATATATATTCTACCAAATAGAGGTTGTTTGGAATATCTGTGATTGGGAATTCTTAGCAGCTATAAAATTATTTGCGAAATTTAAAACGATATCTTATTGTTTTAAATTTAAGATTTGGCTGTTTTTCCGAATTTTAGAGTTTTAATGTTACATAATAGAATTCCATTTTTCACTTTTTTTGTCTGTTTGGCGACTATTTGATGAGACCATCTTCAAATTATAAAATTGAAAATAAAAATCAGTTCTCTTTTTTTGATTTAAAAATTTTTCCAAATATTTTTGTTAATTTAAGATTTAGTGGAGAAACATGTAAATTGCTAAAAAAAAATTTGTTCAGTTTTGGACTAATTAGTAATTTTTTTAGATTAAGATTTAAAAATTTAAAAAAAGCCAATTGTAGATTTTTAGTGGTCAAATATATAAATTACTATAAAGTCAAATCTTTTTTTAGATATATTTTTAGTTTTTTGGATTAAAATTTAATGTAATGCTATAAAATTTTTTTTTATTAAATTCAATTTTTATTATTCAAAAGAGTCTTCTGAACAAGATTTCTGTTTTTACCCCCTTTTTATTTTAAACTTGAAAATGATAAACAGTTTTTTTATTTTTCTAAATATTTTGGTGAATTTAAGCTTTTTAGTGGTCACAATTTGGTTTTTGCCAGATTTTTAAGTTTTTGGATTTTTTCATTAAATAATGTTTTTTTTCATACAATACAGTTTTCCGAACACCATTTCCATTTTTCCCTGCATTTGATAACGAAATGTTTCACTTTAAAATTGAAAATATTTTGTTTGTATTTTTGCAAACTAATTTTATTCAATTTAATACTAAACAGGCAGTCTTTCAAATTACTGTACAAATTAATTTCCGGGAACTATTTTCTTTTTTCGAGGGTTTTCTTTTTTTTTCAAATTAAAGATTTTGTTTTTTTTAATATTTAAGAATTTTAATATTACATAATTAAATTTTGTCAATTCGAGGAATTGTATGAATTTTTACAATTTTTTTAAATATTTTTCAAACAATTTTTGGTTTTATTTTAAGATTCTTGACAGTCAAATGTATAAATTGGTCTGAAAATAAGTTAGTTTTCAGAAGTCATTTCCGTTTTTTATTTCTAAAGTTTTTTATTTTAAGTATTTTATTAAATTAAAAATTTGGTTTTTTTGTTCATGTTCATGTTCGAACAATATTCCAAGTTTATTCATTGAAATTTAATTTTTTAAATTAAATTAAAATTTTTTAACACATTTTTATTGGTAGTAAAAGCTTTATTTTTCCATATTTGACAGTTTTATTAAATTCAAATTTTCAAAATTTTTAAATTCAATTTTTTAAATGAAATTCAAATTAAAAAAAAAACTTCCGGATTTTCCGTTTTTACAATTTTTCATTTAGTTTGGTGGTCATTTTGCGGAGAGCGTCTTGAGACTTTAAGACGCAATGTTTTGACCAACTGGAACTCTTCTTTCACGATTCTGTTATGAAAATTATATTTGAGACACTTAAAACTACGTAAATTCTGTGGCCATTTACTGTTGAAACTGTAAACACTTTTTACTTGTTATTCAACGCAGTTATCCCTCGAAAACTTAAAAAGCAGACAACAGATTCTTTCTTTACAGACTACAATTTCTTAATAGAAATTACATGCGAAATCGAGAATTCTTGGGTTTCAGAGAAAAAAAAACGTACGTTTGATCCAAAGTGGTTTAACCTATGTACTTTCTTTTAACTCAGATAATAGAAGTAATCGCGTTTAATAGAGTTAAAAAATTGGTGGTTTCTTATCCTTTTGGATTACCCCGTCTTCCCACTTGCGCGAATGATGTATAATTAAGGGAGCACTGCGCTTGTGCAACTAATAAAGACAGCTAAAGGTTGCGCTCACATTTGGGATGATAATTCAGTGCTAAGAAAAGCGCAAAAACTATCTGCCGTTGTGTAGGAGAAGAAAAAAATGTTGGCGATGAAACTTTCTCTTGGCCCTCAAAGCCTAATTTCGCTTAGAATTTCTGCACTTAAAATTTTGCCCTCTGTGATGCAACCATCCTTTTAATCTCGCTTTCTAACCGTGCCTTGTATGTGCTTATATGTTTGTGAAAATACGAAATGAGTGACAGCATGATTGTGTCAATTCGTTTGAGTAGCTGAAAGTAAGTTTGCTTGCTTATAAGATAAAAAGCAATGAGTGAGAGATTGAAGTGAAGTGACAAGAAAATTGTAAGCCAACGGTAAAGAAAGCTAAATGCAGTATCTGATAAACCTAATTGAATGACAGATGACCAAAACGATTTGGACGATGATGACGTAGGCGAAACGAAGTTTGTGAAGTAGATTTTAAAGCGAGCTTAAGAGTGAAGGAAAAATCTCATGGCAAGCAAAAGTAAAGAATACAAAAAGCAAAAAAATGTGATTGGTGTCGCGGACAAGTTATGATTTATCTACCAATAAGAAGCGTTTAGCTTAGGAAGTAGTATAAGTCATGTGGCCTACCAGGTAGAGCGCCGAAATGAGCCCGTATGGTTTGCTAGTGCATAAAGTCTTTTAAATTGGCGGAAGTACATAGTAAGCCTTCTAATGCCAAAAAGCTTACAGAACAACTTATGCAGTATTTAAAAACTGCTCATTCACGGATTTGCACTACATGTCACACGCGATATGTAAAGTCAATACTTTTTCTTACCAATACTTTGTCAATACAAAATAATAGCAAAAAAAAAAAAAAAAAAAAAATACTAATAATAACTTAAATAACAAAATTTTGGGCTAATTTGTAATAAAAAAATGTATACCCTTTATTGTAGGTTGAAAAAACTAACAAATACATTTCCGTCACATGCTACTGCCTTCTTACATCGGAAGCTTAACTTCAGTTCACCTGTAATATGGCTTTCCCTGTTAACATAACATCTTCTGTTAGGGCAACAGAGTTTAGAAAAATATGTAGAATCGACTTTAATTTCTAACATTTTTAAGTAAGTAAGTAGACATTCAAGTAATTTAATTTAGATATTATCTGGAAATATAAAATTATGTTATTTTAACTAAGAGCTAGTCTTAAAATAAGAACTGAAAAGTGTATGAAATAAAAAAAATGTTTCAAGGCGGCCTTTATTGGATGCTGGAGGTAAAAAGAAATATCCACAAGGAATTTTGGGTACCAATAAATCGCCAAACATTTTCTTCACAAAAACCAAAGAGTTAAAATTCCAAATGCCTTGAAAATTCTGGTTAACAGAAAATTGTGCACTAAAAGCAAATTATGAAGGCCAGAAACTCATTTT